>NW_010119836.1:17500-24711 GCF_000699245.1 Pterocles gutturalis | reverse complement strand
TGCCAGCTCCCTCAGTACTCTCAGGTGGAGATCACCCGAGACCATTGGCAGCATGGAGGATTGAGATAGGAATTAGTTTTTCATTTACTTTTTCAATACAAATACAGGAATCTATCCAATGAAATTTAGAGCAGCCATGTTCAAAACACACAAAGGGACATCCAATAACTGGCAGATCTGTGGAACTCCTTGGCAAAGGAAATTGTGAGTACTAAAGGTTTGCAAGATTTCAAGGACAGTAGACCAATTTCATAGAAGAAGGGTGTTGACGATTGCTAATAGAAAGAAGCCGTATTCATCTCAGCTCCTGAGCTGCAAGTAGTTGGGGGCTTGAAGTCTACTCAGGAGAAATAGCATACCTTTTTTTCTCCTCTATTCCTGCTCTTGTGAAAGCACACATTTCTGGTCATTGCTGGAGAAAGAATTTTTGTTTCAGATAGACTTTTACTTTGATTTGGAACAGCCATTATTTAAATAATCTTCTGCTTTTCATTTGACCTGGACTATTTCCTCAATGCCATACTCTTTTCTGTACTGGATTCACAGGAGAACAATTTTTCAGTTCCCATAATTTTCAGTTCATTGTGCTCACAAGTTAATGTGCATGGTTTGCTATTCTTTGGAGAACTTCTGGTAACTGTAAAATCTTTTGGTGGTCACTGGGGTGAGATATATTCAGACTTACGCTATATTTCTCTACCAAAAGTACCTTTTCCCAGATTTATTGCTGATGTATCTACTTCAAAGTAGTTATTTCCACAGGGAAAAAAAAACGTTGTAAAATAAATAAACATTGCAGTATGTAAGCAAAGTCTGCCTGTAAATACAGTTGTGAAATTCTAATGATCTATTATTTTCAGGTATTTTGTACTATGCCATAAATGGTAATTTGAAATCTGTTAGCTTTGCATATATTTCTAAGTTTAAAACTATTAGAGTTCTGTTTAAACCCTTTGGAAGTACAAATAAATAAAGAAAAATCTATTAAATGTCATAAGGTTTCAAAATCTTACCTACACATTAATTCCTTATTTGAGTCATTTTTATTATGGAAGTCAGACCCAAAGATATGCACTATGCTCTATCTCACAGTTGACAATACAATGCCATCAAAATCATAATTGTTAAAAAAAGAAAGATTAAACATCTTACTCTACAAGTAATACATAATGTCATATACCTATTACTAAGAAGGCCCATCTTCTGTGACCAAAGAGAATAACCTGATTTGAACTAGAAGAACTGAATAGAATTGTTAAATAATCCTTTGCATTTTAAGCAACACTTAATTAGAAGCACACTTTAACCACCAAAATGATAAAAATCCAAGAGATTAAAATTTTAGTGTCAATTATCATAAAATTCATCATTGTAATTCTTATTAAAACTCAGTGTTTAGATAGGTAATGATTTTATAATATGGCAATTTGCATAAGGAGCCCTGAGATGGCTTATTATTTCGATCCTACACAATTACAATTCTAGCTCCATACATCAGAGCTCTTAGCAATGTAAAATCACTGTGCTAATTAATAAGCCATTTACTGACTGCAGCTAGTTATGGTGGTCCTGCAGCTGACCTTACGGAAGATGAGCCATCTCTGAAGTGCCTGTGTGTAACTACAAACATAATGATGTGCCAGGAGGGAATCATTAAAAATAATTTACACAAGCCTTCATTTACAAGATCTTTTGATAGCATGCTTCCCCGGTGTTTAGATCCACAGCGCAACCCCTACCATTTGGAAAGTGCCAAGCAGGAGAGTGAACGAGGATACCTAAGTGGTTAATTAAGAGCCATTCGGACGCCACAAGAGCCTCCTGAAAAATCCCTCTGATGTCTGCTGTGTCAAATGTCTCTCACAGGCAAAACCACAAGAGGTAGCTGCCATAGCAGGCTAATTACTGGGGACCAGGAGCAGCTGAGAATGGCATGTCACTGAGTGCTTGCTGTGAGCACCCAAGCCTGGGACTGAGCAGAGCACAATTTTGTGTCATTGGACTTGAGAGAAACAGTGGAAATGAGACACTGTGAGAATCAGAAGTGATTGAATAAGTCATAAAAGCGTGCAGTTGTAGATGAAATTATTCACTCGTGCTGCTTGATGTATTTTGTAACTTTTTACACTTTACTGTTACCCCACTTCCAACATATGTTTTGTTAGGACTTTCATTTTGAATGTTTTTAAGAGAATGATAACTTATAAAGGCCTTATAGGGATGAACAAAGATCTCAAAACATCAAAGATAATTTTTATGACATAAAAATAATTTCAAACTATATAAATTGTTTTTAAGAAAAACTCATTTAATCATACTACATATGAGACTGCAAGAGAAAATGTGAACATATGCACAAAGCAGTCTGCTAATTTCAGTACAGTTGGAACAGCTAACAAGACTAAAACAATATGTCACTGCCTTCCTCACAGCAGCTAGAAATGAACATCATGAAAACATGCAACTCATTATTTATTTCTCCCTCAGCCAAGACCCTGCAAGGTGGAGGAACAGAGCTGTCTCCTTAGGTGTCATTTTATTAGTTTAGTGGCATTTAATTGGTTTACTGACCTACAAGGGATTTTTCCAAATCTGCATGGGGGATATGTGTTCTTTTTGCCAGCTTATTTGTTTGTTATGCAGCTAAGAGCAAGCTATTTGTATTCTTAGTGTGCAGACACTTTCCAAGTCTGTCTGATACCTTATAAGTTTGTTTTCTGAGGCACCTTGCACTAGTGTTATGTGAGAAAGCAGCATGAGCACTTTTCTTGTGTGATTCTTGCTAGTGCATTGTGGCTGAGTGCCAAGACTGGGACTGGGAAGAATTAGTTTACTGAAGGTCAGGGCAACAAAGCAGTCGCTCTGTGTGTGTGTTTGTGTGTCTACAGGTATTTGGGAGAGAGAGCAAAAGAGGAACCCACTGTGTGCTTGGCATCTCATCAATGGTATTGACAGGGTTTATAAGTTTGCATGTGTAATTTTTTAAAATGCAGCCCATTTTTGGCAACTTTATTGTAGTAAGAGGAAAATTATTTTTTTTTCTAGATGGAAACCACCCCCTTTAGGACCTCTGCAATGTTTTCATTTAAAATGTATTAGACTTACTTTGTCTTGTTTTTAAAAGAGCTAAGTAAATAAAGTATCAAGAATTAGAAAATACCTACCCATTTCTTTTATAACCATGTCCTTTTGCAGAAAGAAAATATTATTTTTTGTAATAACATTACATGTTTTTGCAAGGTGTAAAAGAGACAGCTTTCTTTCTAAAACTCTCAGATCATTTTGCATAAACGAATAGAGTAGAAATCACCTCTTGCTAAAAGTAAGATGCATTGTTCAAGGCAATAATTTGGCTTCTTTCTGTAACCAGTGGAAACAGACAACTTCAAAAGGGAGGTGGGTCCAAGTCAACCACATTACACCTCTCTCATTAGACGAGACAAATCACTCTCTGATCATAGAGTAGGAATCAGCAGCCATATTGGTCCCTTAATTTTTTAAGTGGCTAAAATTCTACTTTTCTATAGTTTGTCTATGATCTGCAGAAGTGGTGAGAATTGCAGCCATCATTCACAGAGCAGAAGATCGAGACACATAGGAAAAGCTGGAGAAACAGTGTCATGAATGCAACCTAGATTCGGATGGCCTCCAGGCTTGACTGACTCTATACTGCCCAAAAGTATAGAGAGACAGTAGGGCAAAACCTCAGCCTGTGGTTCCTCCCTGCGGTCTTGCAGGAAGGCAGAATCACATGGGGTGTTGTGAGCTTTCATCGCTGTTGTCCTCTACCTGAAACATGACAGTCACTTTCCTCTAGGCCATCATCACCAGCAACAGCTTCATACACCTTAAACCAGCATTTCTTGTCAAACATTAACTTATGATGAAACAACTAACCCTCTGTTTAAGTAACCCAGGCATACACAGTGCTCTTGCAGAACTTATTTTGTATTATTATTTTTCAATCTACTCCATTTATTGTGGTTGGTGACATTGTTGCCAACTTTACTGGCAACCAAAATGAGAGATGATATACCAATGTGTTCACAATATAACACCAGCAAACAAAATTTGACTAAATTAGCTACTGGTTTATCACCAAGTTTGTACTATATTTGAACAATTCTGTACCATTGAAAAGTTACAATATCTAATCAGCATGCCCTATTTTTGTTCTAAGATGCACAAAAAATAACATTGTCAGGTGAATTACATAACCTGTAGACACCACTGAATAGTACAAAAATCAGTAAAACAAACTGTTTTGAATGCAGACTAATATAAATAGTCTAATAAATGTTTAATATTTATATGTTAAACAAACAGGTTCTATTTTTATAAATATAGCATAATCTTGCTGGCTTAAGGTGCCTGTGACAAGCAACCTTCATTTTATTTTTTATAATTAGTATTCAGTGCAGGTTTTTTTAATTTTCTACATTTAATACCACGTTTTCATGCTTGCCAAGCTCCAGGAATTTTAGTGAATAAATACTCCCAGTGGACTGCCAGAAAACGCTTCCTTGAAGAGGGCCATGAAATGTATTTTTAAAGTATCACTGTAACCACTACTTGAAATTTGAAAAAAACAGTCAGAAGTCCCAGGCTAACTCCTTGTGTAGTCAACAAGAATCTTTTAAGGGCTTGATAGAACTTTATCCAGCCTATGATTATTAGAGAGACAAACTGTGCAATTGTTCAGTCAGTTGACATACAGGAATTTAACAGAGACCCCAGTGGTGAAGTACATGTTTTCGACTTCTCTAGTGCTAATTCAGCTGAAAGGACAAACCCAGCAGCGTTTTATTCTGACTGTATAGAATGACACAACAGTGAGTTAAACAAGTAAGTCTTGATATGGCCTGTACGTATCTGAACCTTATGTATGAAATATATCTGATATGATAGAAAAGATTTTTCTCCCATTTTTCCCTTTTTAAAAATCATAGATATGTAAGAATTGATTGAACGAAAAAGAGGTGATCTTAATCACTTGAAAAGTTTAAACATGTTCTTGACTCCAGCTAAACATAAACAAGATTTCAGTTTCTTGTTCACTGTATTCGATAACAGTTATTTTATCTTTATTGGCAGTTTCCAAAGAACTGGTCAGCCCTTTTTAGTTTGTAGCATATGCTTTTCTTCATTGTTCTTCAAATGCATACAGTAACTTTTCAAACTGTTTTAGCTGAGAAACAAACAAGAGAAAATGCAAAATCCATGACCTTGTTATACTGCTAAATATTTCAACAGAATGCAGCAACCTGTGTTTTTTCATTTTAGATTTATATTTAAGTTTGGAGGAGGTAGAAGGTGACATAGAAAGCATTGGACACCTTAACTACTTTACTACATTAGCATATGTGAATAGTTTCTTGGGTAAGTTGCTTTTTATACCATAGCCATTTACGACACACAAATCACTTTCAGTAAGAGTAAAGAAGAATGAAAATATATTCTTTCTCCAATAATGATCTTTGAATCACACTGAGGATGTCCAAACCATTAAAAACTTCATCTGGAATCCATAGAAGTCAAGTAAAAAGTTTTTTCAATAGGTTTTCAGGCAGGCCTGTAAAGTACTAGTCAATGGCTTATTCAGTCCTGCAGAATTTGATGTTTCCACAACATAGATGGAAGGGTATTTGTATTAAATTGCATGGAAAATATTTGTATTAAATTGCATGGACAAATAATTTATATGAAAGTATGAGACAATGTTATAATTAACCATGCAGGAGAGAATGGTGAGTATAAGAACAGTTTTAGGAATGGAAAAGTTGGTAGGATGGAAGTTGGTGAATTGTTGCTTTTCAGTATTTTCTGGTTACACTTCCTCGTCTTTTCCATATGCCATAGTAGTAACAACAGCTAGAATTTGGAATAAAAGGCATATTATTTCTGGTTCTACTTTCATAACCTATGTGATCTGATTTCTAATTTCTCCCCTTATTGTCACAAATGGAAGAGAATATTCTGAGATTTTTTTCCACCTTTCCTTTTCAATCTTCTATTCTGGTAGTCCAGGGTGCATACTGCTCTTCCCCTCTTGAAAGACACAAAGTCATAACTGTATTAAATGTATGTTATCATATAATGCAAACACCAAATTTCCATGAATATGGTGACTACCTGGTGGTAGACAACAAAATTAGCTGAAATGAAGCTGTTTCGATTTAAAATTAAACAACAATGTGGAGAATAAATGGACTTGCATGACAAAAATATTTTAATCACAGATATATACAATTTTATTAATTGCACAAGTTCCCTGTTCTGTGGGAGTAACAGTGTAATGCAGGAGGAAAGTGGGTGGTTCCAGCCATTATCGTGCAACCTCCTTAGCTACAAACATACTTGTAGTTTCAGGCATCTCCAGAGGTTGAAGTGATGTTCCCAAATCCTCGTACATTGCTGAGGGATCCTCCAGCTCTCTTCTCAAATGGCTATGGTCACTAAAGTGTACAAGCTGGGTGGAAAACCTCCGATTCTTGATTGTCTTGTTCTTACACTTGGTGGCTAAAAACCAACTGTCATTGCTGCCGGTGCTCACAATGTGTTCCTCTTGAAGAGTCTCCACACACCCACAACTTTCTCAGTGATTGGTAGATTGTTTTTACTGAAGTTATTTCCTTATTCTTATAACTAGACTATTCCCTTATCCTATAGGGTTAACTGAAGGTCATGCATATTCACCTTAACACTAACATTAACACTCTTGTCAGCTAAGCCAAACTTATGCTTCCCTTGGGAAATAATGATCTGTGTGGTGCAAGTGGTACTTGGTCATGCCTCCATCTCCTTATATCTCGGCTTAAACCAAATAGCAACTAGTGCAGGTATTATATCTTATAGTAGAAAAACCTCCGTATAAAAAGGAATTCTCAAATGGATTGTAGAGTCTTCGTTATATCATTCTCCTGTATCTCATATCGACTCTGAAGCAGAATGAAAGTACATCTTGTAGGTATACCAGTGGAGTGTGGAAATATGCAAGTATTAGAAAAATATGGATATGGAAGAGAAAAAAAAACGGACAGGTTTGTTCTATTATTACTTAACATAAATAGGACATTTCTTACAGTAGATTTGTGTTCAAAAAAATTATATTGAGGCAATATATTAAGAAGTATTTGCAGAACAAAAATAAGGTAAAGGGGAAGCAGGAGGCAGCTGTTGCTTCCAGGGAAGCAGAGGTGGCTCTGATGTTA
>NW_010119836.1:0-12500 GCF_000699245.1 Pterocles gutturalis | reverse complement strand
AAAAAAATAGCTACATTGTTTCTTTAATCCTCATCTCTTTCAGTCCTGTAGTTCTATAACCTTTCACTACAAAATTAAACCCAATGCATCTCCTTTTCCAAAACATAGATAGAAGAAAGCAATGTAGTTACTTATTCTCACTTATAAAGTTTCCTTTTTCTTTCCTTTGTAATTTTTTTTAAATCTAAAATACAGGAGGTTGTCCTTGTCTCCCACCACAGAAAGTAGAGATGATCTTTCCTAGTTGTCCATGGGATTTCAAGAAAACTGTTTGGCTGCATATTGCATGCATCTGTAAATACTTGATAAACAGATTGTGCTCATCTATTTTTATTTCTGTTCATAAAATTAGAGCTAATGCCTACTCTCCTTATCAGCTTAAAATTCAGAAAACAAATTTTCACATTCAATTAATCTTACACTCCTTGATTAATGTAAAAATAATATTTACCTTCATATATCCATTGCATATTGTACTGCTGCATGAATGTAAAAATGTATCTCAAATCTGAAAATTAAATATTAGATACTACCTATGGTAATATATTAAGCATGATTGGCTTAGGAAATTCCATTGAATATGTGACAGAAATTATATGAGCCCACCGTATTTGTTCCTTGAGTTTTTTCTCCTGTATTTTTATTGTGAGGAGTAACAGATGAAAAATATAAGTGTTTGCTAATAGGATTCACATCTTATTATTGGTGCTGATTTGCAGTTTTCCTTAACTCGCCGTGATTACTTTTTCAGAAGCTTTCACTTTTCCCCAGCTGATCCTCGTCTTGTTAGGCAGCATTAATGACACTTCAGTCATTGTGGCTTTCAAGCAGAGCCCTTCCAGAGTGAACAGAGAGTTGACATTTCCTGACATTTTCCCAACTAATTACAGGACAAATAATTAAGCATGTTCTCGTATGTAACAAATGAAGGCAAAAGCCGTCTGTCAGCGATGTTGATTGATGACACTCTGGGAGACTTTATCTGATGGGTCCTGCCATGCGGTAGAGGGGAAGCAAATTTATTAGAATGAACAATGCAAATTCTGAGTCATCTCATCCAGTTATGCGCCAAAGCAATATCCATGTCAAGGTGAATGTGACAATGAAAGCAAAATATTTGCATTTTGTGGAGCAGGTTGAAGAGGAAATCAGAGCGAGAAGATGACAGGCCTAATTATTTTGGCTCATACAGGCTAGGACAGCTGTTTCTGGTGTCCTGAACAAGGCTGTCACACAGGTAACTAAATAGGTCTGCATATAAGTCTGTATCCAACACTGTACGAAGATGTCTACCACTAATGACCAACGCTAATGTTACTGCCATCCCTGAAAAACAGTAAATGTGTCACAGTGCACCTTCTGCATGGCAGTCAACATTTCGCTACATAATTACTTGTTAGTGAATTAATTCCTATCTGTCAGTATCTATGCCAGTGTCATTTTTAGACCATTACGAAATTATGCCATCACTATAGCAACTGCAAGCACAGTTAAAAGGCAAAACAGTTCAGATACTCAAGAAAAGTGCCTAGTTAGGCAGAAGACTAATAATGTAAAATTCAAATTGTGATGTTGCTGTCTGCCATCCTAATTTTCTTTATCTTGATTATGCGTTTGATCATTGATCATTAAACAATAATTTAAGGTTTCCAATTTCAATCCGTGGTTAATATTTAATATAATTAAAACCTCAGCCACAGCAGCATCTTTCCTATAAACAGACGCACACAGTGCTGTCATTGCAATTAATTAGGAGATAAAAAGTGACATGCTCAAAAATGAATCCTAATATCAGTGTTTACATGCAAATAAGAATAACTGATAACATCAGGATGTTCTTTTCTCCCTGTTTCCTTTGTGGATTGTAAACAATGCCAATCTTAAAATCCTGTATCCTGACTCATTTCTTATTTCTTCATTTATTTCTTACATTCACTCCACTTATCCAAGGAAAGCTGGGACCCATTTTACCATTATCACCATCGCTTAAGGATTTCAAGATGCCATCTTATTCACAGAAAGATACTCACAGGCTTAAGACAAATGATGTACACTAAGCTTTCTAAAATCTTCCAGACTGTTCAAATTTTTAATGACATGTAGAAAAAAAATTTGCTGATATCTACAACTACTTTAAATACATACCAGTCTAAGTTAAATTAGGGAAATCCACATATGCAGAAAGCATTTCTTCATTTGTATCCTCTTCTGTTTTATATAAATGTTAGAAGAAAGGAGATCAAATTCTTCTAGAAACTTTCAGCACATATTCATCACGTCAATCTATGCAACATGGTGGCTTTTGTTAGAGTGCAAATGTTACAGTGGTGCATTTCAAGTGATATATGACAGCAATATGGTGGCCTAGCTACTCTGACTCATTGGAAAGAGAATGTAGAGAAATAATATGAAATTCAGGATATCAATAAGAGGCCAAATATGTGGGTGAGATTTTTTTTTTATTTTAAGAAAAGAAGAAAAAAGTACACCTTATTTTTCCATTTTCTTTCCAGTGACAATATATGGCATTTCGGTCATCTTTTGCGTTAACTGTTTTGAAATAAATCCCTTGCTTTAAAAAATATATATTTTGGGGTTTTTTTCTTTGAATGTTTCCACTGTCTGCAGAAATTATATTTTAAGAAAGTGAATATCCACAGTTTTCTGTCTTTCTTAACATAAATATTGTCTTCATTGCCATGGCATGTGTTTCTAAACAAGAAATCAAATTAAAGCTGAGTCAATCACATGAAATGAAAGGGAATCTTTGGCAGAAGAAAAACACACAATGATGATGATGCAGGTACATAGATTATTAATGTTCTGCACCTAAAATTACCTGACAAATAAATGCTTATTTTGGACTAAAAGAAAGACCCTTTCATGGTATGAGAAAAATCATTACTGCCTCTTGCCACACTAAGGTATTTCTTTCACTAAGGTTCTATGAAACAGTCAGTCATCCTTCCTTCCCACTCTCTTTAGCTTCACACAGACCATTAACACGATGGAAGTGGATAAACTGCAAAAATGTCTAATTGCAGTATTGTTCTGAGATAGAACACTGCTCTGAAAGTGACGGGAAGATTTAATTTCTGTTCTGCTTAACAAGGTTAAAAGAGTTTGGTTCTTGGTTAACACTGACCACTAAATGGATAGGAATCAATAGTTCCTCACTAATGCCACAGTAAGGCAACTCCTTTATTGACCTTTCCATTAACACTAAGCAGCTGAAATGCAAAAAATAAATAGACCAATCATTTTAATTTTGAATACCTACCAAATCAAGTGCTTCACTGGGGTTTTGGTGCTCCTGTGCCAGTCTTCTCATGTATCTACCTGTATTCTTTTATGACTTATCAGATTTCAAAAACCTCACTTCTTAAGATTTATCTATTTGGTGATCATGTGTAATTAGTCTGCTTAGCTCAGGAAGAGCTAAAATAAAAAAAAAATTATAGACATGAAATAAAGAGTTTCTGTCCAATTAAAAAACTTTTTATATATCACAATTACTCAGAAACACTTTTCAGACAAATAAACAATGAATTAACTTGATAGGGATGATATACAAATCTGATGCAAAGAGCCAATGGGAGAGTTTCTGTCTAATGATCCCAGTCAATCTAATTAATGTATTCTGCTACATTACATTTTAAGAAGTGACCATTGTGTAATACACTTTGAAATATGCACAAGCTAATGGGATAAGATACAAAAATTATTATGCTGACAGTAAATCATATTACATTCCTAATAAGCATTAACTAGATAACTAGGTCAAAGCAGTATTATCTTAATTGATTTTTCAAAAGAAACCTGACAGAAAAATGTCAATGCTCGAATATTTCTTCATGCATCATTAAAACAAGATTGGCTTTTAACAAAAGAAGAATCCTTCACAGAATTGATTCTTGCTTCAGGCTGCCTGCAAGTAAGTGTATTACATAAAAATCTATACAGGATATTAAAACAACACCACTCTGCAAGACAGTTACAATTAAAAGCTGACACCACCTCCCCCCCCATGTGTCTACTACAGTAGCTTGCCAGTAAATGTATTTAAAGTCTTCAGAGCCAGTGTAAACCATATATGAAAATCACTCAGTTTTACTGTTTGAGTGGGGGGAAAAAAACAATAATCAGAGCTTCTAATTAAATCAGTACATTCATAACTTACCCATTTCATAACTATCTAGCAATTTAATAAACATGCAAGAAAACAAGAAGAAATACTACCTTGGAACTATAACCATAAATACACGCTCTGCATCTAAAGTAATGAGCAGTTCAGTGTAGAGAGCGGACATCATTCTGACACCAGAATTTACCAATAGTGATTGTGAGGTAAAATGCAATATGAAGAACAAATAATATAGAATACCAGCAATAACACAGTGCTGTATAGGTTCACACAACAGATCTTGTTGCAGATGCACATATAGATTGATCGGAGAAAAACTGTCTGATCCATCTAAACATGAGTAGCTTATAAACATTGAAGTGATGAATTGCAGTACATTTGTGGCTTGGTACGGCATAAGGCATTTGTTTTGTCTAAATAATCACAGTTCATTTGCTCAGATTGTTTAGTTTGTGAAGTTACAAGTAGAAAATACACATAATAATTTCTCATGATTTTTTAAATGTATCTTTTATACAAGAACTTGCTGAGAAATATCTAATATTATTACCAGTTATTCAATGTAAAATAACTTGATAGCTAAACATTTTTCGCCAAGAAAAGCCTGAGTGCCTACATACATTTTTCAGTATCTAAATTTTTCCCTAATGCTGAGCATATTTTACTGACCCCCATGCAATATGTGAGTCATTACCACTTTTGAAAGTCAGGAAAGAATGTTAATAGAGATTTGAAAACATTATTTCAGGGGCACAAGCTCTGCAAAGGCTGATCTCAGCCCTCGGGACAGAGAGATGGGACGGGGCAAGGTGATCCTCCAAGTTCTCTGAAGATCTAGACTCCAGAGGACAATTTGGAGAATGAACCTAATACAGAAGGAGGCTATCTTCTCTACCAGCTCTACCCCACTTAGCTCTAGAGAATTTGCTTTTTATACCACCACCTAATTTGAATGTTCAGTTTTACATAATTTTTCTGACATTTCAGAGTAGAAAGTAACAGGAGTGTGGTTCTCTCCTAACTCCCATCTTTTCAAGTCAGGTTTAAAAGCTGGTGCAAATTTTCTAGGGAAGACAGGAATCTGACAGTCTTTGTGCAACATTAGTCCAAATTACCATAAATTCTGTGAAACGGTGTTTTGAAGCAAGTGCTAGTGTGTGCCCTTTTCCTATTGAAATACATCCCATTTCATAACAGAGTCATGTTGTCCCTTAAATTATTGCATAGAAATACATGATGGAAAAAGGCAGGTAAATCCGGGGCAGCTGGTGCAAAGTCATCTCATGCAACTCAAATCCTGATGGCTATCCAGTACCTTTGATCTTTGGTCACAGTAGTGGCTCAGTTTGCTTTTCAAATTACCACAGACAAAATATCAGGTAAAGTTAAATGTTTTCTGTTAGTAAAGGAGGCTACTGCAGAGTATAGTCTGTCAGCAAGGCCTAAGAAAGGGGGAGAGGTCAGGCTGTGTGTTTGCTTACTGGAAGGGACTCTGGAGAGCAAATGAACCATATGGGGTCAACAGCATTTATTAGTAAAAACTCAGGTCCAACTTATATCCATATTTGTTATGTTATCCTCTCAACCTCTGTACTAGTATAGCATAAGACATTCAAGCCATTGGGACTTGCCCCATCATTTGTCACTTCCTTGTATTTCGTCCTTTTCCAGAGACCTGCCAGACACAAGAGGGCAAGGAGGATCTGCTCTGAAGAAAGGCAGGAAATAATGTTTGTATTGTGACAGAGAAAGGAGAGAGAAAAGGAAGGTTTCTGTCTACCAGGTTGAGTTAAGCTGCAGGAAGGGGTGTAAGTAAGGCCACTGTCCTACATTTAAGGCTTTTCTTCCAAGTTCCTCCTCCCAGACACATCCCACATGTGTTGTGTACTTCCATAATTTCAATCATTATATATCATCAATAAGTCACAGTGTGATATTTTGGTTGGCTTTTTGGTACTTTGATACTATGTTAGGACAGAAAAAAAAGACAGCATGAAGATTTCTTCTTAGTGTTAAGAGAATCACAGGAGTTTTGTCAGGTAACAATATTGTTATGAGTAACTTTCTGAGTAACTTTCTCTTTTGCTGTTGCTTAAACATCACTTAAACATCTCTTTTTTATTTTTTTTCTTTTTTTTTTTTTTTGGTAATAGATAAGCTTGTGGACTCCTTTGATCATTTATCTTATGTACTCGTATCTCCCTTCTGTATATTACCAGTATGCTGCTGTTCATATATAATCCAGAAATACCGTATTTTCAATGGCATTCATAGCAGGAGTTTGAGAGAAAGAGAGATTGTATGTTTGTTTCACTCTCCTGCCAAAATGTCTGATGCTGTAAATACAGATAACAAGCAGGTGATTGGTGATGACCAACACGACTTTACCAAGGGAAAATCGTGCCTGACGAATTTGGTGGCCTGCTATGACAGGGCCACAGTACTGGTGGATAAAGGAAGGGCAACTGACATATCTACCTGGACTTGTGCAAAGCCTTTGACACTGTCCCACGTGACATCCTGGTCTCTAAGTTGGAGGGACATGGATTTGACAGAAGGACCACTTGCTGGATAAAGAATTGGCTAGATGGCCGCACTCAAAGAGTTGTGGTCAATGTCCAAGTAGAGACCGGTGACAAGTGGTGTTCCACAGGGGTCGGTACTGGGACCAGTGTTGTTTAACATGTTTGTCGGAGACATGAACAGCAAGACTGAGTGCACCCTCAGCAAGTTTGCCGATGACACCAAGCTGTGTGGTGTGGTGGACACGCTGGAGGGAAGGGATGCCATCCAGAGGGACCTTGACAGGCTTAAGAGGTGGGCCTGTGGGAACCTCATGAAGTTCAAAAAGGCCAAGTGCAAGGCCCTGCATGTGGGTCGAGCCAATCCCAAGCACACAGTCTGGGAGAAGAACAGATAGAGAGCAGCTCTGAGGAGAAGGACTTGGGGGTGTTGGTGGATGAGAAACTCAACATGACCTGGCAGTGTGCACTTGCAGCCCAGAAAGCCAACTGTGTCCTGGGCTGCATCAAAAGAAGCATTAGCAGCAGGTTGAAGGAGGTGATTCTCCCCCTCTACTCTGCTCTCATGAGACCCCACCTAGAGTACTGTGTTCAGATGTGGGTTCTTCAGTGACTTGTTTGGATTTACTAATGGAATAGAAGACTATTTTTTTTTATTGACGCTATCACCTTATTTGATTAATTTGTCTCATAAGCCTTGTTTCACCTTTTTTTTTACCTTGAGTTCTTGAATATTTTGACAAAAGAAAGACTGTTAATTTCCTTTGCAAACATAAAGGGGTTCACTAAAAGTAGAACTATTTTGTATCATCAATTTATTTCCCAAAAATAAGCCAGCCACCAACTGCTCAATATAATCTCAGTCAAAAAGAGATCATTTGGAGGATGATAAGAAAGATCTGTTTACCTTTTCTCAAAATAAGGATTAGATATGGCATGAAATTGGAAAGCAGATAATTTAAAACAAATAAGTTCTCCACTGAGTTCACAGAGAGCCTGTGAAACCTAAACAAAATATCCTTGTGTCCAAGAACTTAGCAAGAGCCGAGAATGGACCGCATATTTCTGTAGGTAGACTAACCTCAATTGTAGTCCTATGTCACTGTTCAACAAATATCAAGATGTAATTTTGCAGTCTTGCAGTGTTATGCTGTTGACTGTAGTGTGGATTAGTCCTTCACTGATTTCTTTAGATACACAATCAGCTGCTTCATTTCTTCTTAAGAGCACTTCGGTCTCATACCATAGGCTTAGACAGTACTGTACGGATAATATTTTGCTTTGCTGTTCTCTAACCGTGTTTTAATCTTCTTGCAGCATCCTTGCCTGGCTTTTGTCAGTCCTCAGGATTTAGTTGTGTCAATACATTTCATTAATGTTTTACTTCCTGTCTTTTCCAGATCATTATTGAAGATGTTAAATATGATTAGGTTTACAGAAATTGCTATTACATCCTTCTCAAGCCCTTCCCCAGAAAGACACACTACTTTTTTTCTATTTTTTTTTCTTTTTTTGACCTAATTTTTCAAAAGTGCTCTTCCCTGGCCTGGTTCATATTTTTACAGTCAAGATTCAGTGAAACACAATACTGAAAACTGTACTAAAATTCCCTTGTGTTCATTGTGTATTATTTCAATTAGAGCTCATTTTACAATATTGTTTTTAGAAAGCAAAATTAAGCTCATTTTTATGCCCATCTATCTCTTAAGAAGGAAGTCCGACTTAAATAAAAGCAGGGGCACACAACCCTTTTAAATAGGCATTACTTGAGAAAGACCTTAATATGGATGATCAGAAGTTATTTTCTATGATTATGTTTTCTATTTGTAGTATCCAAACCACAAATCAATAACTTGGATGATTCAATAGCTAAATAAATGTTTTGAGCAGATGTTGCTTTCTCAGACATTACTGAAATTTGCTTCATTTTAATTAAAAAAAAAAACCAAACCCAAAACAACAAACACAGAAAACCGCAAATAAATCAGGTTGAGCTAGTGTAAACACTCAGTCTGGAATAAATTTCACCTATTTTTAGTTATGTAAAAGCAGTAGATATAGTTTTAACCATTTCTCTTGACTCCTTTTTCAAGCAGAAAGAGAAAGTTATAAATAGAAAGTGATTTATTCCATTCTAAGATAGATGTCTAAAACTGGTGGAATGACTCAGTTTCTGGCATCCTTGTCTCTCTCAGCTGATTAGACTAGGAACTTCATCCAGAACCTTTAGGCAGCTGAAGACAGTTAAGATTAATTTCTTCCTTCATGTAGATATGTTGAGTCTTACCAAATTATGATACAAAAGCAATTTTAGAGAACAGTTATATCACTTTTTTTTTTTTTCAAGAGAGACTATTTCACACAGTCAGATGACCAATGCAAACCCCAACAAGGCCTTTGTCTTAACTAGGATTCTGGAAACAGATTAACTCTTACCAATGCTGAGTAGAGGGGGTGGTATCACCTCCCTCAGACCTATTGGCGATGTTGTTCCTAGTGCAGCCTGGGTACTGCTGGCCACCTTTGCCCCAAGGACACATTGCTAGCTCATGTTCCACTAGGTGTCCACTAGACCCCCAGGATCTTTTCTGCAAAGCTGGTTTCCAGTCAGTCAGTCTTCAGCCTGTACTCGTGGGTGCTTGGGGTTTCTTCCTCCAGGGATGGGACTTGGCATTTTACCTTGCTAAACTTCAGGAGATTCCTGTCAGCGCAGTTCTCCAGACTGTCAAAATCCTTCTGAATGGTAATGCAACTACCTGGTGTATCATCCATTACTTCCAACTTTCTACTATCTGTAAACTTGCACTCTGTCTCATCACCTAATGAAGATGTTAAATAGCACTGGCCACAGTACTGATCCCTTGGGTATGACACTAGTGACTGTCCTTTTCAATTCACCTCATCATCCACTTATCTAGTTCCTACTTAATTAGTTTGTCGACAAGGATGTTATGGGAGACAGTGTCAAAAGCCTTGCTAAAGTCAAAGTAAAACCATCCACTGATCACTCTTCTTCCACTGAGCAAATAATTCAATTGTATAAAGTTATCAGGTTGGTTAGGCATGATTTCACCTTTGACAGCTTATGCTGACTACTACAAATCATCTCTTTGTCCTTAATATCTTTTGAAATTGTTCCCAGAAGGATTTGTTCCATCACCTTCCCTGGCCTGTATTTTTCTGGTCCTTCTGGCAGTTCTTAACATTCACTTTCTTTCTGTCCTCCTCCAATTGCCATAACCTTCCAAATACAATTGAGCTGGATTTGCAATGGCATTAACCAGCTTCTCAACATTCATGGGTACATACCATCAGGTCCCATGGACTTGTGTATGTCCACTGTTTTAAATTTTCCCTGACTATATCTTCCTTTGCTGAGGTGTAAATCTACATTGCTCCAGACTTTCCCAATAATCTCAAAGACCTGACATTCCTGAAGGCAAGTCTTACCAAAGAAAAATGAAGCAAAGAAGTCAAGGAGTACCTCAGCCTTTCCCCCACCCCTTGCCATGAGGTCCCCTGCCCCATCCAGCACCAGGGCTTTGTTTTCCTCAGTCTTCCTTTTGTTTCTGATGGACCTGTGGAAGCCTTTCTTGTTGCCTTTCACAATCTCTCCAAATTAAATTCCAGACAGGTGTTGGTTTTTTTAATCCCATCCCTGCATGTTTGGTCTCCTCTCTATATTTCTCCTGGGTGACCCGATCCTGCTCCCATCTTTCTCTGCTTCCTTTTCTGTCTGAGTGTTTTTCAGGAGATCCTTGTTCATCCAAGCATGCCTCCTGCCACCTTTGCTTGTTCTCCTGAACATGAGGATGGACAAGGGAAAGCTTAGAGGTTGAGGGAGAAATTCATTGGTCAAGTACATGAGATGCTGGTCAGATATGGCATTGCAGAGAAGTAATGTGTAAGGATACTTGTCATCCACAAAGAGAGTGAACCAGTATAGTCTTTTTTGCTGCCATCTTTGCAGCTGATAAAAATCTTCAAAGATAGGTAGGATTTAAACCTGCTATTTAGATGTCTTAACCGCTCCCCCCTACACCCTCTAAAAAAGAAAAAAAAAATTCTGAAACTATGCTTATGGACAATGTGGATTATTTACTTGGCAGGTGATGAGAGAAGGGAAGACAAGGATATTTCCAGATGTCATCAATAAGTGACATTTTATTCAGGTCGCTGAACATTTCTATTTTTAAAATCTTGGGTTCATTTACTTGAGATATTGTAATCTTCTAATTGATGGGCTGAAATTTTTCTGTGCCATGAATCTGCAGGAAGCTGATTTTTTTTTCAGATAATCTTTAATCTAGAAATATATGGAGCTGAAATTTTCCAGACTTGGTAGTCTACCACAAAAATATACTTTTTGTGATCTCTGTGAAAATATACTTTAGATAAGGAACACACTTCTGAACATCTCCCTGCAACTTTCCAGTGTTAGAGTTTCTCAGGTTATCTGTTCTAGTCATGTTGCATCATGACGAGGCTGAGGTTGTGAACAGAATTCCCTGTAATTATTCACCCTGACATCGATTGACAAAAATCATAAAAGGAAAGTCCACAAGGAAATTAATAATTGAGTATTCAGAAAAGGGTAAATGGAGTTAAATAAAGAAGGCCGAGGACTACATATTCAGTGCTGCTAAATCTCAGACTTTCCTGGCTGCCTACCCTAATTTTTCACCCATTTCTGAGTGGTCCTGCTGTGAAATGTGTGGTGCTCCCTAAGGCTGAGAAGTGAAGGAGGCTGTTGAAGAGCTGGAACCGTAGGAGAAGCAGTAATAGGCCAGTGGGATACTGGTTCTGAGTTAAACACTAGATTGAGATGGGCAGAAACTATCAGTGAGATTCTTGGAATTTGAAGAGAATCTGAAAACTCAGGATAATCTGATTATGCTGGGATTGCCAGAAATCTGATTATTTGATTATGAGGGATTGCCAGAAATCACCCTGACCCATGAATGTGTAAGACTCAGTAACAGCATAGCAAGTGGACTGGGCAGTAAAAGCTGAAAAGTCAAAAATACCTGTTTACCACGAGGAAAATAAATGTCTTGAGGTCATTCTTGATTTTCCTTTTTTATTGACAAGATTTTTTTAAAAAAAACTTTTAGGATTGGTAGTCAAAGAAAAAAGTAACATCAAGTTTTATTTTACTTACTCATTATTCATTCAGCCCCCTCTAGGCATTACCCGTCAAGTTTCTAAAGGAAATAAAGAGATTAATGCAACTTCCAGTACTTTTCATCTAGCTGTGGGATATGGTATTTAGAAAGAAAATTAAACACTGAGTTTTCATTGCAACTGTTTTACTGTTATAGTGCAAAAGTACAGGAAAAAAGGTGTGCTTAGAAGTTAATGCTTGAGTTAAAGGAAAATGTAGAGGTGGCATCCTCTCTGAGTCCCAGGAGTCTGGTCTTTGTCCATAGAACAAATATAAACATTGCACAGGCCTGTGACTGTCACCTTTTTATGTGCTTTAAAGATGAATAAAATGATTGCTAACATTGCTGTTGCTAGGTTTCTACAGTAATGGTCTAACAAGACAGTTTTTACCTCAAATGTGTGGTTCAAGACATCACTGCGCCTACTTAGAGGTTGAAGAAGAGTCTATAGAGTTCAACTTTGGCTTCTACTTCCGAAAATCTTGGTCAAAATCAATACTGTAAATAAAATTAAACTACAAAGAAGAATATCCCCAGTGCCCTAGGATTTCTTAGCACATGGAAAGTGGACAAACAAGGAGATATTTCTGACCTGAGCTCATGATCCTGTGTTTTCTCTGCAACAGCAACTTGGTGTGATATATTCATAGAATCATAGAATGGCCTGGG
>NW_010119835.1:6003-21255 GCF_000699245.1 Pterocles gutturalis | reverse complement strand
TCTCCGGACTAAACAACCCCAGCTCCCTCCGTCACTTCTCATACGGCTTTTTCTCTAGACCCTTCATCAGCTTTGTTGCTCTTCTTTGGACATGCTCCAGCACCTCCATGTCTTTCTTGTGGAACACAGTATTCACAGTGTGACCTCACCAGTTGCAAGTACAGGGGGACAATCCCTTCCCTAGTCCTGCTGGTCACGTTATTTCCGATACAGGCCAGGATGCTCTTGGCCTTCTTGGCCACCTGGGCACACTGGTGGCTCACATTCAGCCGGCTGTCAACAACATCATCGGGTCCTTTTCTGCCAGGCCGCTTTCCAGCCACTCTGCCCCAAGCCTGTAATGTTGCATGAGGTTGTTGTGAAACAAGTGCAGGACCTGCCACTTAGCCTTGGTGAACGCCATAGAAATGGCCTCAGCCCATCAATCCCACCTGTCCAATCCCTCTGCAGAGCCTTTCTACCCTCAAGCAGATCTCAACACTCCCACCCAACTTGGTGTCATCTGCAAACTCACTGAGGGTGCCCTCAGTCCTCTTGCCCAGATAATTGATAAAGACATTAAACAGAACTGGCCCCAGTACTGATCCCTGGAGAACACCACTCGTGACCGGCCGCCAGCTGAAGTTAACTCCATTGACCACAACTGTTTGGGCCCAGTTATCCAGCAGTTTTTTATGTAGCAAAGATTTAATCTTAACATTTTAACAACATAAGTTGCTTTATGAAAATTCTTCATTAAAAATCTACATTTGAGGATAGCAGACCACATTACACAGGAAATAACTTTATGAAGTCATATATTTTTTTATTCATGGCCACATGGACTTTGCTTCTTATGTGCAATTCTGTAGGATCATTATGGTAATGACACCAGTTACAAATGTGGAACAGTAATCTGAGGATATCAGTTCTGCATAATGTCAGGTTAGTCAATTTTTCTCACATGGGTTGTTCAATGACCAGAAGTCAAGACACCCGCATCTCAAATTTTGATCCAAGAACTTTGGTAGAGGGAGATAAGATCATCATCCTCTCACCTGCAGCACAGGTAGCATCCAGCGGCACAGGTTATTCCCACTCTATGCTTGTGTGAGAAAGCTAACTTCTTCCCAACTTCTCTCTTGTCGCTTGAAGACAAAAGAAGAGTTTTACTTTCATTTTGTACAAGCTTTAATAGACATTTTTTTCCTAGTATGCAGGAAAGCGGAGCAGACAGAAGGTTTTCAGAGCAAGACTGGATTTTGTGTTACAATTGAAACTACGGGAATCATCATGTTCTCTGTCTTCAGTGATTCTTAATAAAAAACTATAACAGCACTAAGGACTCAAAGCGATATTTATATTACTAAAATGCTAGAATATCCTTAATTACTTAATTTCTCTTGAGATTTCAAGCATATTTAAACACTAGGCCAAATTCTGGTTTGTTGTGCATTTTGAAATGAAATTATTAAATCTCTGAGTTATTTCAGTAGATTTTATGGGGTACAATTAAAGACAGGATTTGTGATATTTATAGTTACCCCCAAAGTCACATTGTTATCTGAAAGCTTAACTTCAATTGCTGTATCTAACAGAAGTTATCTGGAGGTCTGTGAATACGCAGATGTATGCCAAGAAACCGGAGAGACTAGAAACTAAGAAGGAACACATTATATGAAACAGTTCTTTTCCTAACATTTCTAATTTGTGAAATTTGAAAACCCTCTGTGGGGTCACATATCTCTTAGTAGCCCTCTGTTGGAAAACAGATCCCGATAGATCAAGTTGTACTGGACATCGGTGCGGCTGCCTGTCAGCGTGTCTGCGTGAGGTCCTGGGTTGCTGGCTGCACTGTGACCCACTCATGAGGCCGATTGCCCTGGAAGCCTGAAGCCTTAGTTGCCTCCCTCCCTCCCTGACTTGCAGTTTCTCATCTATCTGGATTTCCAGAGATTACAAGAAACCCTGGCTCCTGCGAAAAAGTGATACAGCATGAGTTATTTTCCCTCACAAAGAATTACAGCATTTGGAAGTTTTGTTGCAAAGTGGAGTAGAATCAATTTGTTATAATCTTGTACCCTCTAATAAATATTTCACCTTTTTAATCTGGAACAGAAACACATGCTGTAAAAATACACAGCCACAAATGAAATGTCTTTTGATGTGAATGTATACAAGTCCTCAAGACTGATTTTTTTTCTATTACTTGCTGTGTACAAATACCCTGCTAAAGTTAATAAGTACAAATGTATTTTAATCTACCTACAGTTTTTTGGATTTTTTGGTATGGAACAAGCAGAGGTAAAGATTGCTCATAGACTCCATATTCTGATTTGGAGTCGGATAATTAGTTATGCATAATTTTTTTATTCTCAAACACCAGGCATGTATGCTTGACACACAAATGGCATAAAAGGAGAATTACATTTCTCACTTTACTGTGCATGGATACATATACACGTGCATAGACACATACACACGCACATTATTCTTTCCCTTTATGAGCATTTAGAAATCTTCAATTTTAAAAGGAAAAATAAATCAAATTTGGTTTTGTGCAGAACATATCTGTCCTACTCCAGTCCAGTCAAAAAACCCATATCCAAAAACCTAGCATGCTGTCAACCTTATAACTGATTTCAAAATCATCTCTATTTCTGTAAGAATCATAAGACAGTCAAAAAAGCTGCTCATAGGACAGCCATGTAGTGGGTTGTTTGCTATTTCTGTTTTGGTTCAGCTACTGTTAACAGCAGTAGTAGACTGTCTCTGCTTCTGGGAGCAGCTGCAATTCACAATAAAAATTGTATTATTTCACAAATAATTTCAATATCAACGTGGGCAGTAATCTCAAAGAAAAGTATCCTTTTACAGGATGTCAATACTTTGACCCTAAAAGAAGAAAGACTCTGAGATCAGATTTAAATTCATATTCTATGTTTCTACCAACAGTAAAATGGATTCCAGTGTAGCTGTGAAGACTGAACCTGCTTCAGGCTCAAAATAACCTTCCTGGTTAGGAAGTAACAGTTGTCTCAGCACGTTATCTCTCCATGTTAATTTATTTAATTATGATGATTTATAGTTGATATTGCTTTTGTCTCACCTTGATGGTGGTTGCATTATTCACTATTATACCCTGTGCCTTTTGTCCAATTTTCTAAGTGTCATTACTAAGAGAAACTATGCAAAACATTTTAATTAATACTGAACAAAATCAAAGAGAAAAATGTTCATTGCACTGCTTCAGAAAAAAAGAGTTATAATAAATGAACCCCTTCATGTTCCTATTTGTAGTATACCAGTGAACTATAGAGGTTATTAAAAAAAAGGGTGATTTCCATTTTTATCATTTAGAAAGCATCTAATTTTATAACACTTTAGAATACTTTCTGGTTTTGATTATCTAAGTGTATAACTTATGCTTATCTTGCTCTGTAAATTCCATACTTCCAGAAGAAAAGGTGAAGGGAAACTATAGAGAAGGAGCACGAGAAAATATTGAAAGCTAGTCATACTATGAATTTTCTAATTACAGTATTAATAAAGGATTATTGAAATGCTGACATTGTGGCAGAGAGATCTTCTGACCTTCCTTATTGGCATTTTCAGTTCACTCACTATAACTTTCACATAAAGTTTCTGCTAACCTTGTTTATTTTGGTCAGATTATTTTATCCAGACATTTGTTTGCTGGATTTTGCTGGTAATTTATCTAACAGCTGTGGCATTTATGACTCTGTACCCAGGGAAGAACTTTAACATAAATTTCCCACTATAAAAGTGACATATTACCTTTGTGATATGACTTTTTATGTATAGTTCTTTTATCCAAACTTATGCTTCCTACTAGAAAATTGTCAGAGATGCAACCTGAAATGACCCAAAGGTATTGCATAAATACCCTGAGAGGAAAAACCTTGACCTAAACGTGCTGCAGCCAATAATCAGAAGATAAGATTTTTCTCCAGAGTGTCAAGAGTTTTCATTTTCATTCTCTTCCCATTCTTAGAGTGGAATTATAAAGAACATTGCTACCTTGCAGCTTTCTCAAAAACCTTTATGTGGAATTTCAAAACCTACAGATGTAATAATGATTGTTATTGTCATTGTTGCTACACCAATGAGAAGAGATATCTAAACCTAGAGCATCAACCCTGCAAATTAGTGCATAAGCTAAAGGTAAGTTTTCTTCCTCCCTCTCTTTTTTGGTCTTTTCCCAACTCTGTCTTAGAAACAAAGCTCAGTGGAGGGACTATTTTGAGAGGTTATTTGTAACTCAACTCTGATTTCTTAAAATTACATTCAAGATTTTCAGAGAATTTTTAAACAGAAGAATAGAGGAGACAGACCAAGTGAAGATTCACCCTGGATGAACTTGTGAACATTGTGCCTTTACAGTTTTTTGCTGAATGCTGAACATCTATTAAACTGACTAGAACTGAGAAGCGGACCAAATTTTACCCTTACCTACACCTTCTGCAATTCATGGTAGTGGAGATTTTAGAGATATGAAACTGGTTCATTTAAACAAAACAAACAAAAAATGGCCCTAAGGATATATTTAAAGGTTAAGCAGTCTTTCTTCCTTCTCCTTTGCTTCTTTCTTTAATATTTCCAGCTTCTTTATTTATTCCTTTCAAGTTCCAAGATGCTCAGCTGGTGGATGGAGCCTCTAGGTCTAGTAATGACATGAGTCTTTATTCCTTCTTGTAAAGAAAATAAATTATCCCTGAATAAATGAAAATAAATTATCTCTCTGCTGCCATGTCAGTCTGCTAGTATTTCTCTTCTGGACCTCTTCGGTAGTGGTACCAAAGTGACATTCCTGAAAGAGCTTCATAATTCCTGTTTGGGAATTATGTACTTTTTCTACAGTGCAGGTCAGTCTTTCTTTGTCCCAGAGTAAATCACCTCCATGATTTACAGGGGAAATCTGCATGTGCACTCACTTCTCACTCTGTGTGGAGGAAAACCAAGTGTCAAGCACAACCCGGACTTCTAATTTATGTTTCTGTATGTTTAAGTACTACAATAAGTATATAAAACTACTTGTAACAAAAAATCCTTTTGCCACTGAGATACAGTAAACTCCCTTAGATTTAAACTTAATCCAGAGAAAATGGTTAGGATAGTAAGTGTGAACTGAATCAGGGCGGACAACATGACTTAGAGATAAACAGAGAAACAGATCTTGGAATTGAGGAGGATGTGGTATCTCAGCACACAGACAGAAGGCTATTGCTTATCTAACTGAATTAACAAAGAAAGAATACCGGTAAAAGAGCAAGGAGATGAAAGGATACCGGTAAAAGAGCAAGGAGATGAAAGGATTGAACTTGTGGCATCCTCCGGAACAGAGCTTTCCCTCTTACCAAAGGTGAGCTGCACATGTAAATGAGTTGTATGATGACCCCCAAAGAGGTAAAGCTGTGATCATGAAAATATTTTGCTCACATTGACCTCATCAAACAACTGACGCTTGTACAAGGATGGTTTGTACATGCAGAACAGCTGCTGCAATGTGAAAGGGAAAATACTGCTGAGCTGTAAACTCAGGACATACTTAATGAAGCATCTAAGTTTACCTGGTGCAGAGATAGGTAATGGAAATGAAGGGTGGTTAATGCTAACTATTTTACAAGAATCCTATTGAACTTGTGACAATCCTCTTGTTGAGAAGGAGCTTACCAAGGCTAACTCAGCGCTGCTGGTAAACCATATAAAGCTTCACTTCCACAGTTGTAGATGCTTTAGTCCATGTACTCTGAAGTATATTCTAGGCTTCATAGTAAAGCATGTACTAAACAGAAAAACAGTCAATCATTTTTATCATAATAATTTGCTAAGTAGGATTGGGACTAGCAAATTAAATATATGCTATTCCCAGATATAAGGGTCTACGTATTCACTGTGAATTGTAGCACATTAAGGCAGGTCAACATTGTGGCTTTCATTTACCTAACTCAAAACTGGAACGTGTTAAACACTTCAGACTACCTGCTAAAGAATGAACTTAGCAAATAGAAAAAAAAAGACTCATATTTAAAATAAGAACACAATCTATTAAAAAAAAAAAGTTCATTTATTTTAAATGTTCACTAAAACATCAGTAAAGGAAGACTTTCATTAAATATATTTTACAAGACAGTTTTATCAAGAAATTACACCTTTTCTCCTTTTGAATTCAAATAGTGCGAGTAGTGTTCATTATTTGTATTTCAGGTAATATGTGAAACATTTGCACATTATTTTTGTCTACAAACTAGGATTGAGTAATAAAAAAATGTAAATCCAATATTTAGTATAGATTCATATATGTAGGATTTTTGTGTGCATAAATAAAGCACTCACTTGGTGAGAAAATAAAGTACATGCTACCATATTTTGGAAAAAAGTATTTAAACCTAACTTATCAATGCAATAATTCATGACACACAAAAATTCTATACCATATTCTTGTATGGCTTTTTGAGAGAGCTAGTGGGGAATAGAAAAGCCATAAACAGTTGAGAACAGCAAGACAGCAATGAGTTTTGGGAAGGTTTATGGTGGTGTCTGTTTTTAAGGCATTTATTGCAATGGGGATATACTCAACTTACACCTTTAGGGTGTCAACTGCAATACAGTTGACCAGAATGTTCCCAGATACCTGATTTAATAAGAACTAGGTAAAGATAAAAACAGAGGGAGGAACGAGAATGAAGTTTCAAGACTAGAGGCATAGAACACGACTGAAACACCATTCAATATTTGTTGAATATTTGTTAAATTGTTATGACAAACAAGATTAAAACTGATGATTTGCTAGCCAGTGATAGTGATATGAGGAAAAATATCTCAAATAAAACAGTTACTGTAGCAGTCAAAAGCTAGAAAAAATAGTCAAGCCTAGATGGGAGGAAGAGGAGAAGGATACAGATAGCATCACAGTAATTAGTAATGCATATCAGAAATGGTTGCTGAAAGAACAAATCTCCAAAGAGAGAAGGAAGATGGGTAACCTAGAGTAGGGTAATTAAGAGGAACCAGGCTGATATTCTTGTTCAGCACGCACCTCCTGTTCTAGATAAGGCAAATCAATGTTTACGTGTCTGCCTAAACAACTCCCTCCTCCTCCACCCAGAGAATCTCCTCCGGAGACTCCATTAAAGATGATTAAAGGAAAAGGCTGATGTGACTATAAGAGAGGGAGAGAGAGACTTAAGGAAATCTATTTAGAGCAGAGTCACACTTCACTTTGTCAAGAATATAAGGAGTCTCATTTTCATATTTATAAAAAAAATTATGGTAGTAACCAGTGGTATTTAAATGAAAGCAGAACAAATTCATTACTGCCATCTTTTGATAACAAATCCAGTGATGATAATTTTCATCAGCTGTTCACCATCCAAAGCCTGGCTAAAACCAGATCAAAACAATGAAGTAATTAAAGGAAAAGTATATATACATCCAAAATGCTACTATCCACATGGAAAACAAAATTTTTTGTGGGCTTGGATTGCAGTCTTTTGCTGGAGGTCATAAAGGACATGACATTTGCAAGAGGAGAGGAACAGGTGCAACATACCATCCTTTTTCCTTTCCTTTTCAAAGGGAAGCTTTGGGATGGATCATTCAGTTACTCCACTGTTAGGTGCAACGACCACATCACTCTATTTCAGATGTGACATCAGAAACTTGTTCTCTTGTTCTGAAAATGTGATATTCTTGCAATAAGCATAGTTTCCATTAGAAGGTAACAGCAATATTTGCTTTATGCTGATGGTATGCAGAATACTTCTCTTGAGAAATACATGGGAGAAGTGAGGTAAGGAAAATGTAACAGAAGCACCACTAATCTGCCAAGGCTTGTACATTTCCAAACAACCATTTTGAGATGTAGAATGTTACAGTATCCTAAAAATTGTCAATTTATTAAGAAAAACCTCTCTCATTGGATCCAGTTGCAATTCAACTCTATCTTAAAATGCACAGAAAAACATTATCTGATTCAGAAGACAATGTGTATTTGTATTTCATTATTAATTAAACACCTACATTTTCCTAGAATCAGCAGTGTCTTTCTCTCTAAACTTTCACCTCATATTTTTCTGGGTCTTACTATTTTTACCTTGAATATTTCAAAAAGGCCAAAGTTCAGACCTGACTCTGACTCTGACTCTGACTCTGACTCTGTGGTAATTCACTTTGCCTTAGAAAAGCATGAAAAAGATGTCTGTGATGGGCTGACCTTAGACGGCCTCTAGGTTCCCACCAAGCTGCTCTATCACTCCACTTCTGAGCAAGATAGGGGAGAGAAAATGTTACAAAAGGCTCACAGGGAAATTAATTTAATTTATTGCCAATCAGAAGTCAGAGCAGGATAATGAGAAATAAAAACAAATCTTAAAATATCTTCTCCCCACCCCTCCGTTCTTCCCAGGCTTAACTTCACTCCCAAATTCTCTACCTTCTTCCCCCAAGCAGAGCATGGGGAAACATCACATGTCTCTGCCACTCACGCTCTTCGCCGGCTCCAGTGTGGGGTCCCACCCACAGGAGATAGGCCTCCATGAACTCCAGCATGGATCCTTCCCACGGGCTGCAGTTCTTCACGAACTGTTCCAGTGTGGGTCCTTTCCATGAGGTACAGTCCTTCAGGAAGGGACTGCTCCAGCATGGGTCCCCCATGGCGTCACAAGTCCTGCCAGAAGACCTGCTCCAGCATGGGCTCTCCACTGGGTCACAGCCTTCTTCAGGCACATACACCTGCTCCAGTTGCAGCCACTCCTGCAACTCGCTCACTACCAAAACCTTGCCACTAAAACCCAGTACAATCTCTTAACATATTTATCAGTAAATTCTCCAAAATGATGGCAAACTATTTAATGAGAGCTACAGATAAAGTCTATGTATTTATATTTTTTTCCACAAAACACACTACTAATAATTAGAAAATTAGAGAATCCATTAAAAATAAGACGTTTTGGAGAAGCACTCCTCACAAATTTATTATAAAATACTATCCTTAAAAGGCAATAAATCACAACTTAATAATCTAGAAGGTAATTAAGCTCTATTTTCCACCATATTTATTACACATTTTCAATTTTATCATTAAATTTTTCCTGTGAATTAAATCATTACCTAATTCAGTATTCTTTAATCAATACTTATTTTCTAATACAAAAGTCTCTCATTTCATAGAACCTTACACAACCTGCTATTATTCTATTCAGTAGCTAAACAGGTAATTTCAGGAGAAGGTTTTCAGGCAAATATATGTTTCCAGATAACCCGACAACTGAAAGCAACCATCTATTGGAGACTACAGGTTTTCCTTTAATGTAAACCTTAACTTACCAAAGAAAGCAGCATATGGCAAAACTCCTGTTAAATTCCTTGCAGGAAAACTGCACCTCAGATTGTCTAAATGGCAGGGGAAGGAAAGATGCTACACTGCTGGTTTCAGAACTACCATTATAAAGTCTGCCCAAGATGCTCTGAAGGTTCCCTGCTGTCCTGGGTTAAGCTGAGGCAGAGTTAACTTTCTTCATAATAGCTATCAAGAGGCTGTGTTTTGGATTTGTGTTCAGAAGAAAGCTGATAAAAAGTGATGCTCATGCGTCTGCCAAGGTCTTTCAGCTTCTCTGGCTGTCTGCAAACAGGAGAAGCTGGGAGGGAGCACAGCCCCAGTTACTAGCCCAGGATTTGATCTTAGGTTCAGGATTGAGACACAAAGTGGCCAATAATCTATTCCATAACATACACGTCACGCCCAGTATATAGGTGAGGACCCTCTGGAAGATCGGCCCTTTTGTTTCCGGATCTCTTTTGGCTCTGGATCATCTCGCTCCAGGTGGTCGCTCTCCCAAGGCCTTTCCCCCCCACCCCGGTCAGCTCTCAGTCTGGGACACTCGGACTGTTATCTCTGTTCCGTGAGTGCGGTTTCGGGACTCTCCCTGCTCCGGGAACAGGCTGAGCCTTGGTCATTGGGTGGGGGAGCAGGATCACTGTGTATCACTCATTTGTATATTTGTATATAGTATTATTTTCAATATTATTGTAGTGTAGTTGTTAAATTGCTCTTATCTCAACCCATGAGTCCTTTTTTCCCTTTACCCCTTTAATTCTCTCCCCTATCCTTGGTTGAGGGGGAATTGCATGAGTGGGTGTGTGGTTTGGCCCCCAGCCAAGGGCAAACCCATCACACCTAACCAGAAATCATTTATTACATCCCCAACAAAAAGAATTTGTATGGGTCTATTCACTACCCAACTTTGAAACCTTGCTAAATTAAGTGCCCAAATCACAGTTCTTCTTGCATACACACCTCGATGAGTGGTGTTTAAACATGATAATCTGTATGGTAACACAAATGTCTTTTTCTAATTTAGGAGATCATATTAAACAATATTTTGCACTATAGGCAGCTTCAACAACTTCGGTGCAGAGTAATGCTCTTTCCAAGGTGAATGTGGCAAAATCTGGTCCTTTTTGAGTGAAAATGAGAACTTGGACCATACTGTTGTAGCATTTTCATGTTCTGCAGAAAACTCCATCATATTGTCTTGGCTCTGCCTTACTGAACCAGGAGTACTTGCAATAATCAGTGCCCTTTTTAGCCTTTTTTCTGCAAATCATGTAAAATCAATCTTAAAGGATTCATGTGTACACCTTTATATAACATTTACAAACACAGAAATTATATTTAAATTAATGTAAATCACTTGTTTATAAGCACAGTAGAAACTACCTGAACGTTCTTTTTCAGGCAGCAGGAGGGAAGAAAGTCACAAAATGTAGGTGTGGTCACAAGCTGACCTAGCAGCTCATCACAGCAAAATAAGCGATTTTACAACAGGAAAAAAAAAAAAAAAAAAAAAAAAAAAAAAAGATTTTAAAAAAGAAAAAAAAAAAAAAAAAAAAAAAAAAGATGGAATCTTGGCTTTTACCAAGAAAAAAAGAAAATAAGAAAAAAAAAATAAGAAAAAAAAAAGAAATAAATCTTAAAAATAAGAAACAAAAAGGCAACTAGCCTATTCCATCAACAGATGGTTACCATGGATAGTGTTAGATATTTCCTAACTTTATTGTTCATACTAGGTGCTTAATAAAATGTATCTAAAATCCTTTACCTCTCTCCCTTACTTAACTGATTGGATTAATCATACTGGAAGAAAAAACAGAGGAAAAAATAGTGATTTTTTTTTTTTTTTTTGCTTTCATATCCAACATTAAAAAGAAAATAAATTAACAATACTACATATTTCTGTGAGTTTGTGTGGGGAATGAATTTGACATTGTGTTTTTAGAACCATTTGTGATTTAAAAAGCCTCTGGCTTTGAGAGGCTTTCATTTTTTGAAAACTGTTTTATACAGTTGGTCAGAAGTGTCCCTCCAGCATGTTAGTTTTTCAAGAAACTGGTTACACATCTTCCTTTATAACACGCTGGTAGCACATGGGGGACTTAAAATTAAAGTAATTTACCTGCAGGTTTATAACAGATGCAGGGCAGATTATAAACAACTACTCAAGAATCTTGAAAACACTGGCAAAACATAACATCATAGTTTAAGTCACAAAAATGTTAATGTTAAACAATACTTGACACTATTTTAACGATCAGTGTTAATTGTCAGCCACATGTTTGAAGAGGGAAGAGAATGGAAAAGTTGTTCACCTGTTGAATTAAGTCAGATCAGTTCATATGATCAGCCAGCATTCCAGTACGGGGTGGGCAGCTTGCAAGGAGTTAACATGTTCTTAGCATTTTGCAGTCTAAATTACTTTTAGAAAGTAATATCCATATTGTACCTTGAAGGAAGGCCTAAGCAGTAAACTTTAATGGCTGCTGGAGTTGGCAATCATTTCATAGAGACAAGACACTGCACAAGAAATTGCTCTATAAATAAGATCCCTTACAGAAGAATTAAAATGAAATTCTTATTATTGATGTTCACTAGGAGCCATAAAAAACACAAGACAGCTGGGAAGTAGCACTTGTTTCAAATCACCATCAGAAGCACCTGAAGGACACCCTCAAAGTCAGTTTGATCAATGATGATTAATACATTGGTCAACTTTTCTGTGCAACTGTAATGCATTTGGAAGCCTTGAGGAAATGCATTTGGCAAAAGGAAATAGAACAGATATGAGATATCCCTACTGCAAAACCTTTCTTATGACCACTAATCCAGATATGTGCCCTACCTTACTCAGCAAAGTCTCTCTAAATTCTTCCATTTCTCCTCCTCAACTCTGTTTATGGGGTCTAGGATTTCCCCTGTCCTCATCTCCTTGATGGTCACCCTCTGAAGAGTGACCATCATCTCGTGGTCTGAAGGGAGATCAGCAATGATGCCATCTGAATGAGACTTATGATCCCCACTGCCAAGCATACATTTTGCTAGTAGTGTCAAGAAAGAAACTGTTGTGTGATGGTTGCACTGGATCTCTGACTGCTATGGGTGGACAATAATATTCTGTGAGCATTTACACAAGGCTGTCAGTACTGGAAAAATATAATGTGAAGGTTTAAACATTTAATCTGTAGATCTGATGGGGACAATGACTGCAGGTATTTTGAAAGAGATTGAAAAGTGTATACCACCTGTTTGAATTAAGGCTTCTATGTATCGTAGAAAAGGCAGAAATAAATAGAAATCAAATTGCTGGAACTAATGTCAGAAGCTTAAAGAATCCAAGCCAGAAAACAAGAAATTACATATTATTACCTAAACTGAATTGGATTACTAGAGCCCTTCCATTAAAGTAATGATTTGTTTTCCTCTATAATTTAGTCTTCTTCAGACACCACAAAGCATGAGCAAAATATCCTGACCTACTACAGCACTTTGTGAGGGGGGGTGATTGATATTCTACAGTTAGCAGTGACATTGATGGCACTGAGAAGTGACAGGAACCTGCAAATATTTGAATTTTGTTTAAAATAAAACTTTTTTTGGTTTGCCGCTTTTTTGAAAATTATTTTCAGTCAGCTTCACACCTATGAAAAGTGACAGATTAATGTCACCAGGGCTATCAATCTGCTATTACTGCACACAGCTGTCAGCTGCCATAGTTGTGAACTTAAACCACATTCCTTAGGGGTAATAGGATAGCATCCAAATCACTTAAGTACTTTGATACCTGAAGACTATGTATTCAGAATACTACACCTGATAAAAGAGACTACAACAATTTGATTAGAAGTAATTTCTGTCTATTCTGTAAATTATTAGAGGAAATAGCAACTAGTCAAAATAGCTCAAACAATTTAAATATGTGTGAAAAAAATGTCTTGCTAAGATGCTTAATTGAACATTATGGTTTCACTTGATGTTTTCCAATACCTAAAAATGTACCATAAGCACATTTATGATTTATGTTGTTTGTGGCTTTTTTTTTTTTTTTTAAACAACCATGTGCAATTCTGGGAAATGAAGAAAATTTTTTGTAGATGACATTGTATGTTTTTGAACACCATAGTAACTTAAGTTTACTGACCATATTTCTTGATAGTGAATTTTTTTGTTCTTTCCCCTTCAAGTATTTCACATGGATTTAGGCTCCCTAAGAGCTGTAAAACCCTGCACATGAAGTTTTGCTCACAGAGCACGCAGAGCATGGATTTCAGCACCATATGTCTTTGTTGTACTGCAGATCCTGTTCCTGAATTTAGCAGGTATAGAGAAAAGCAGTGAGTAGCCAACTAAATGCTAACATCTTACTCAATAATAAATAGTCTTGGATGGAATTTAAACATACTTTTAAAGTTTTGTTAAATTAAGAGCTAAAAGAACTTAGTCTTACTAATAAGGTTGCTAATAAAAACATCAATTATTGTTAATTTTGGCTATATTGTCCCTGAAAACTGCTTCCTAATTCACACAGTCATAGGATGCCAGATAGCAGGCAGCAATAACTTTCACTTACTTTTGCCCTGTAGCCTGATTCTGCACTCTCACATATACTACCTGAAATGTGCTTACTGATGTGCACTAGTCTCCAATCAATAGACTGGATTTGAACTGACAGCTATGCTATGTATTTCTCCATTAGCTGAGGCTGATTTTAACAGATACATGTACAAGAAAAGGAAACTAAAGACATTTGAACTCCGCTATTTTATGCACCATTGAAACACAATCAAAGAATTATTATTTACTTTAGGCTTTCTAAAGTTGGAATTAAATATGTCATTCTGCAACTACATTTCCCCCACTGCTGATACATTGGGGAACGATAGTGTTTAAGACTCAAATAAACAACTTAATGATTCAGGGCAAAAACAGTGATTTGTATTGAAAGAGTCAAGCTCATTCATGTTCTGAACATTCATGCAAAAGCATTTAATTTCTCGAGAAGATAGCTTTGATGTGTATGACAGAGAGTAGTTAGGATCAAGTATAGATCTCATCATCATGCTTCATTGCTTTATGGAGAGTAAGTACTGTATGAGGTTTCCAAAGTTGGTTTATTTTGCACATTAGTCACAACCATGTTCTTTTCAATAGGACAATTAAATAGACCATTAGTCATTTTATAGGGTATTTATTCACCAGCCAGGAGGAAATTGTTATTCTGCTCTGAGATGAGCTGGGTAATTCTTGACAGATAAAATCTGAAACCTTCTCCAGAGATGTGTGCATATCCAGATGCCCACCTTCAATTAATTCCAGCAGCAAGGTTTATTACCCTGTCCTTATAGAGTGCTTAAGTACCTACACAGTAAAGTTCTTTTCAGCTCTGTAACAAATTAGTTACTGGATTGCACAACTTGTCTCTCAGGAAAGGCCGGACAAATCTAGGGTCAATTAAGTTTGATTTGACTTAACATACAGATTCACCTTTAAATCGGCTAAAATGACACCACAAACCTGATTCTGATCTTTATAAAGTATGATTTGAAAGATGCCTGGCATCCTTGTAGAGAGGTAAAATATTAAAGGTGCTTGAATTTGTGTCTTCTTTGGCCAAGGCAAGCCCTGCTGTCTCTTTGGAAGGTCAGGGCTAGCAGATTGCAACAACTTTAAGTAACAGACTCTATACGAAATATCCAATCATACAGGTAGACTGTACATCTATTGATTGATGAGCATGTTCCAGCCTGACACTCTGCACATGTAAATAAGTGCAGTGCCTCCTATAGCTCTCTCTTTTTCATGGAGAAACTGTACCCTGCTCCATTATATTAGTGTAATATCAAACATACATTTGGAGGTTTTCAACTGTGTCTGTTATACCTCAGTTTAGACTGTGCTAATCTGAGAGGAAGGGAAAG
>NW_010119835.1:0-5972 GCF_000699245.1 Pterocles gutturalis | reverse complement strand
GGGAAAGAGGGAAAAGAAGTGGACTGCTGTGGAAAAATGTACCAAAAAATTTACCTGGTTTATGAACACAAAAATTACAGATAAAGAATTTTCCACCTGCCTGCACTTTACATAATGCAACAAGGCCTGATAAAATAACTCCTTGTGGTGGGGTCTGCCAGAGGCCCACCCAGCCACTCCCTCAGTCCCCCGCCTCAACAGGACAGGGAGAAAATAAGATGGAAAAGATCATGTCACAGTAAAGACAAGGACACTTGCCAATTACTGTCACGGGCAAAACAGACTCAACATGAGGAAAATTAATTTGATTTATTGACAAGTAAAATAGACTTGGATAATGAGAAAAACAGACAAAACCTAAAACACCTTCCTCCCCATGTCCCCTTTTTTTCACAGGTTCAACTTCACTCCTCCATCCCCAACTCCCCTACCTCTTCCTCCTGTGCCCTGCGGTGGGGCCGTTGGAGCCGTCTGGAACCGGCGTTGTCTGGCACAGGGATGCCCCGGACCCTCCCCACAGGGGCTGCCCTGCAGAGCCCCAGTGCTGGTGCTGCTGGTGGTGCCAGCACCTGGGCACCTGCACCAGGTGCATCCTGCTCTTTCTAAAGAGAACAGGAGGCCTGAGTGTTCAGTACTGCAAAATGAAAACAGACGTTGCTTTGGAAAAGGCAAAGGAGGTATGCTGATTATTGTTGACTGTAGCTAATGTGATGCTTTGATGTATACAATGGAGACTGTTAAAAAGCAGGGAAGGCTAATTTACTGGGAGATGAATTGTATTTTGTTGACCTAGGACAACTATTTACGTAACATTCAGAGAAATACTATAAGAAATTAACTTCTCAACAATGGAAATGCTTTTGTTCAGTTATAAAAGCAGAAAAATATATCTCATCTTAGGCAAGATTCAAAAATGTTTATGAGTATTTCGAACAGGTGATGCACTTGACAGTCTTTAATTGACAGAACTTCTGACAAAGGAACATTAAGATGTGTTTGATAACAGAAACCAGCCTCTGCTTATCTCGGCCCAGAATACAGATGCCATACCTTCCTGCCTGTGATGTCTGTAGATTTTCACTAAGCCCCTTCCAGTACTGAATCAGACACAGACCCTTGTCACATGAACACTTTCTTACACTACTTAGCTGTAGACCAAAACATGCCACCACCATCTATGACAGCAAAGTTACCTTAATTTGATTTTGAGACACTGGCCATCTGTCTTTCTAGGTAGCCGCTAACTAGGCTGACAAATAACCTAGCCAGATACTACTTCTGGGACTGGTGGCAGCCAGTTCCTTTACCTGGAATCTGTGAAAAATGCTATGCTACCATGGAAATTCAAGAAGACTCTGTCACCCGTTCCCCTTGAAGGGTGCTGAAAATAGCAGAAACAACACTCAGGCAAGAACTATGGTGAAGAAATGCTCTGTCAGCATGTTGATAAATTGAGATACTGGTTTCAGCCCTCCAGCAAAGCTAAGATTGCAGGTGTTTTGAAACAACCTCAGATTCCTGAGAACCTACAATCTATGCCCAGGTCCACTAGAACACTTATTTTAGTGAAACTCAGAAGAATAAATCACACCATTAAAACAAAATTATGAATACGTGATCTGTACTTAGTGTTAATTTAGTAAATTAGGCCCGCTTAAACACGCATATTTTGTTTGTCTAAATCATTAAACCTAAGCTAAGATTTCAAAATATAATCTCTTAATAAGTTTGATTATCAGGCCTGTTTTCTTAGCAGGATGCTTAGTTTCTGAATTAATGGCCCTCTCTTCTTTAAAGTATTAGGAACATTTGGCTAAACTTCTGCTTTGAAATGATCAACAATAGCTCATATGCATGTTGTGCAAAAATTGGCATATACAGTGAAATTTCATCTCACTGACATGAAATTCTACCCTCATGACTCTGCTATATTCCTTGCAGCATTTCATAGATAGTTATTCTTTATCTTCTTTCATGACCTACTGACTTCCATTCTGTTAACATTTTTTGTTTTTTCCTTTGACTGTCTGAGTATCTTCCCATATTTACTGCTCCTTGTGTCTTTCTGTCAATCTGGATTTCATGTTTTGTACAAGCTGTATCCACAAGCTGATGAATACAGTTTAGAGAAACTTTAAATTATATTTAGGGGCACTGAACATTAATGCTTTATTCTTGTGTATTAAAGGGTAATATCTGAGAACAGGAGCTGTAATCAAAGTCATGAGGGTGGTCTACCAAACTGATTTTCATGTTTTAACAATGAAGCCTTTAACCAAATCCTTTAGCAAAAATTCATTAGTAAGCTTTTTATTTTCATCAGTGCACTGATAAAACCATTGACAAATCCACCCATTTCAGATCGTCCTACATCCAAGTCTGTTTGTTTGAATCAGATGGAGAGGTAGGTTCCCTGAACTCTAGTGATGGCCATGTTGTGGAATCACTCTGTTAGTTTCAGCTTCATCCCTCGGGGACGGTCAGAGTAATCATTACATTAAGCGGCACTTCATTCTTGGGCTAGTCTTTTTAATTATATTAGCTCATTAGAGATGTGAGCAAAAATGGCAGAACTGATGACAAATGGATTTTCCATCACAGTTCATTAAAATGCAGTTCGTTCAAATATCTTGCTAAGGATGTCAAATAGGTGAAAATATGTAAGATAGGCAAAACAAAACTGATTATAAAAGCTGCTGCAGAAATAAGAGTAAGATAAAAGTTAACATGAAAGGTTAATTTAAGCAGTGAGGCTGTTTTAAGACCATTGGTCTTAAATGGTCGTGTAAGACCACTGTGCTGAGATAATCAAATGATTGTTTCTTAACTTGCTGCAGTCTGGCCTCAAGTTCGTGCAGACATGGAAATTGCCTTTAGGTAGCTTGGATACCAATGAAAATATCTCTCAGGATAGGATGGACCACAAAGCCATTGAAGCAACTGACTGAAAATTGTGTAGCTAAGCTACAGTGACACCAAGGGCACGCAGTCACACTGCACAGAGCCAGAGAGACTGGAGTTTGGGATGGGAGCACGAAGTCATTAAGCAATATCTCCCTCTTTCCAGGTACCTGAGCCTCAGTGACATAAGGCATAGTCACTTCACGAGGCAAGCACAGAGGGCGCAGCTCCTGAGAGCAACACAGCACTATTTGGAAGCATACCTTACTTGAGATGCTGCTTGAGGAACTCAGTCTACTAAACCTGACAGAACTGCTTCCACGGCTATCAGCGTACTGACATGGGCAAGTTAATCAATATATAATCTAGCTAGAATACATGCAGTTTAGCTGTTTGTATACTGATTAAACTGTTGACTGTACTGTGGACATAGCCTAATTTATCCAGTGGTGATGGTAGTAGCAGGTGTGTTGTATTTGTAAAGTTCCTTGTACAGTCCCACTAGTGAATAAATTTTTTGTTTTGAGAACTGTGAGGCTGTTTTCTTGTGGGGTTTTTTCATTCCACAGTTTATTGGTATTTTAATGTGGTTTTCTTTAAGAATGTTGTCTCACTGAGAGGCTTTGATATAGGTAGAAGATGTGGAATGGATGTTAGATATTAACTTGCCAAAAGGAGATTCAGTACCGTGATGGAAAGAGGCAGGGGAATGTTCTGTTGTTTTAAGCAATGTGCTTGGTGTGAGGCAAGAAATTGTGCTTTATTATATTACTAGCAGTATTATTACTAGGTTGGACACACATTGCCTTGACCAATATCCATATGATACTAACTATATGGAACAATTCTTTAATTACTGGTATCATTAACATTCTGAGTCAAGAGTTTACAGTATACAGTAATACTAAAGCAACTAATAAAGAATGGAATGTTGTTTCAGAGTGCAAACACAATAACAGATGTTCAGTCCAAAGAATTTACAGTCTAAATAGTTAAGAAAAAAATTTATCCTTGTATTTTTTGACTCATTTTTATTTTAAAGACAGGGAAATTCCTGAAGTACATAGTCTAGAACAAGTACTTTCTTAACTATACATGTCAACTATGAAACCTGAATCCCTTTGAATTTAGTAGCAAAGCTCCTCGATTTCAGTGGGTCCAGAACTTTCTGACATTAATTTCCTGTTAGTTTTGGAAACTATCAATTCCAGAAGTCCTGCAGTTTCTAAAATTCAAAGTTTATATTTGTTCTCTCTTCACTCTCTTCTATACTATCACCATCTAAGTATTGCTGTGTGGCACAGAATGAATGTCAAGTGCTCCCCATTTATAAGAGATATAGATTTGAAGTGCTAATATGCCAGCTATTGACATTTCTAAAGAATACTGCTGATTGGTATTGCAGCCCAGAAGCATTTTTTATACACTAGAGCAAAGGGGATACATCAGCAGTAGAAGTACTCAAGCATAAAATTTTGACAGCATGGGACAATGGAGAGTATTCCTCCTTCAAGTCACAGAAGAATCAGTTTGGAACCTAAGGGTACATGAGACTTCTTAAGAGTTACTGTTTCTTAGATCTTAATTTCTCTCACACTTTGTCCTTTTTTCTATCTGCAGGCAAACATCATCAGCACCTTACTATTTCTGCTGCAGTTATATTGACCCCTCAGTTCTCTATTTTCTAATCTGTTGTTATTATTCTTAAATACTCTCCAAATAACTTTTTTGTCAACCTTGTCCTCAAAGGCAGACAAAATCCAAACAAATCATCAAATCAAATCAGCAGAGCTATGGATAATAACAAAGGGAATGAAACTGACTACAGCTGATTTCTTCTTGCCGCTAGACTGAGCAGACTGCTTTATTGCTCCATACCTCTTAACCATAGCACTCATATCTGAGAAATGCAGATAAGATTATTGCAGTAATTTCTTCCTAATCCTGTTTCCTTTGTTCCTGTGATGAACCGCCTGGATGCAGCACCTGCCATCACAGACAACCATGTCATATAATCCCTTTCATAAACTTATCAAGCACCATTTTAAAAGTATTTAGGCCTCTTGATCCTGCTATTGCAATTTTGTTCAAAACCATCACAGCTCTTTTTGTTAGAAAACATACTCTTTTTTTTCTCATCCTTAAGTCACAGCAAGTTTTTACCCATTTGATCTCTTGCCCAACATTGTATACTGGTAAATAAGGTGAAATGATAAGCGTGAAGTAAGAAAATTAGCTATTTTAACTAAGAACAGTCAGAACCATTCTGTTGGCATTGTGTTAGACTAAAGCCTGATCCTTGAAAGCCTGCTGGGTTGTATCGCTATTCTGTTTGTGGGGTACTAGGATTATCCTATGCAGATCAGTGTGTCCCACACTGATACATAGATTTTTCAAGTGTAACCTGTAGAAACATGCATGTGACAAGAATCACACATGTTATAATCAGCTTAGTGACTTCTAAAGTAGGACTGTTTCTTCTTATTCTAAAGGAACAACTAGACTTTGATTTTCCTGAGTCATATCTTACTTTTTCACAGCATTTTCATTTAACCCTCCTATGGTCAATTAATATACCCAGTTCCTGCTCTTTACATTAACTGAGGAAAGCCATCTTTTAATAGAAACATTTCCTCTAGTTGTTAAGTACATTACATTGCATTTGTACAGTAGAATTTCATCTCTTTTCTATTACTTACCTCTTCAAGACAACTCCATTAACAACATCACTCTGAGTTGATGTCCACATTCAGTAAAACCTCTTGCAATCTTCCTTTTTTGTCTGTCTAATTTACAAACTTTTATCCCTTTTCTTGTTTAAAAATAACTTTTTATTCATCATCATGTTGAATACTTTATGGAAGTTCTAACAGATAAGATGACTGTGAAACAGTCCATCTTCTCTAAGAAAGCTGTAAGGTCAGTCTAATACTATTTTGCTAATGCATATCACACACATGTTGAGGCTTTTCATTTGACTCAATTCCTATAATAACTCTTTCCTTTAAGATTTATTCCAATTACTCAGCCAAGGTCATTCTGAAAGTTCTGTACCTGCCTCAATCATTTTA
>NW_010119834.1:0-3332 GCF_000699245.1 Pterocles gutturalis | reverse complement strand
CCCCAGCCAAGGGCAAACCCATCACATGGTTTCACTGGATCTTCTTTAATTTGATATACCATTCATTATCAAAAAGGCAGTGTTTTCATAGACCCTGGCTGATCACTGTGTTTATCTTCAAAAACGCAAAAGTCTTAACAAAAGGAAAAATATTTTGATTGATTTGGGGCTTCTTTTACTATAGTATTTGAACAATGAGTCTTGTAAAAGGCATTGTTTGGTAAAATCAAGCAAAATAAGAATTGGTTCTAAACTGCCATACAAGTTTATTTCCCCAGCCACATCAACTGTCAGATGAGTTTCAGGTGGCTGGTTGTCTCCAGATCATTGGAGCTGTGGGTCTGTGATCTGAGTACACCTGGAAAGTATCCTCTTTCTGTCATGCTGCAATCTTTTACTGCTCTGTTCATACAGCTGGTTCCAAAACTATCCCTGTATGACTTCATATTAATTAACATATGAGAACATGCTGGCTTATGGGCTAGCACGAGCACAAAAGTGGTTGTCAAGTGATATACAGTTACCTGAGCAAGACTCGAGAGTTTCAAATGTATTTGGGCAATCTTTCTTCCCTTCCTATGTCACATCCATCCATTGCAGCTTTTCTGATGTCCACGAATGCCTGAACAACCGGGTATGTTCACGTGCTGACAAGCTTCTGCTTCTAGGAAGAGGAGGCAGCTGACACAGATTTCTGGGAACTGTGACCGCCATTAACATACACGGAACAGCCAATCCTCAGCTGATGTGACGCAGCTTCTTTTAACTCCTGTCACTGGAGTCACAGAGTTTCGCCTTAAACCCTCCTGCATATTTTTATTTTGTTCATCAGAAAATTTCTCAATCTTCATTAATAAAACTTTGAAAAAAAATGTAGTATTTTGCGAAAAAAATGTTTTTCCTTATTTATATATTTTCTCACAGTAAAAATGTTTTTCTGCTGACTAAACTCCTGCACTCTTTGTAACAGAAATCAATAAATGACAGAATCAGCTAAACTTGTATTTATTACCCTGATAATTCTGTTTTTATAAAGATTTTAAAAATATGTTCTCAGCAGATTTCAACATAATCCTTACTGCTGAAATACAAAGGAAGTTATGGATTTTCCCCCACCCCTTACTGCTCCCTGCCCCAAGCTTGAGATGCAGAAACAGACACACGGTCATTTCTAGTCTTTACATAGCTTTCTCTATTAAGAAAGTAATCCTTGTATGTGTATATAAAAAATAAGGAATAATTATTCTTTCATTACTGAAACTTTCTATATCGAGTTAGTTACAAGTCTCACCATTTCCTGGCCTGTTGCAGTGTACCATCAGCTGCGGAAAACTGCCGTAATCCTCCTTCCAGCCAGATTCTCTGTTTGCTGTGCCTTTGCATATTGTCCCGTGTTTTGCTTCCAGCAGCAAGCATTTCTAGTCACTTTTAGAGATGAGACAAGCATTATTAGTAGATGCAGAGACAACACTACAGCAGGACTTGATATTTTGCCCAAGGTCACTAGATAATAAGTGATAAAATTGCAAATGTTGGTGTCTCTCTGTTCCAGGCATTCAGACTGTCTTCCCACCATCTTCAGTGAACAGCTTTTGGGAAATGAACAGAAATTAGTAATGAATAAATTTGAGCTTTAATTGCAATTAATTAATACCATAATAACCTTTTAACTTCTATTTCATAGCTACAGAGACTATGTCACCTTACGCTATACTAGGAGTCAATGACTGTACATTTTCTTGCAAACCTTAGGCACTGAATTGGTTCCTTGTCACCTTGTAGACCAACAGCTAAACCTACTAATCTGTTTGGTGTGGGCAGTCTATGAATGGAAATAACTAAAGAATTTATTCAAGACTGTCTTTGGATTAATTTTGTGCCGTGAGGACATATGTCTGAAGGTGTATGGAAGACCTGTGATGCAACATCCTTTTCAACTTATGGGTGGTGAGTTGAAGAACACTCCAGATGATCTGTGTAGCTCACCAGAGCTGTACAGCAGCCCACCATTCTTTTCGTACCCTAGCATACTGATACAACAGTGCAGTAAACCAATAACTGAAGATGTATTTTTTCTTATACAATGGTCCTGCCATGTTGCTAAGAAGGGGTCTTGAAAACATCTTTAGTAACAGGACCTTTCAAATTCTACTGCTGAAATTCCAGAACTGTGAAGGTTCCTTAAAATGAAAAGTTTTCTACTTTCAATGCCTGATGAGTAATAGAACATAACACTGCAAAAAATATCATTGAAGTCAGAAGACTGATAACTGCAAAATAAAGAACAGTTACTTAGTTATTTAATAGTTTTAAGCTAAAATCTTTCCTTTAAAAATCTTTTACTTTGTGATTTAATTTCTTCTTTTCTCTTTTTATAAATAGATTTATATGCATTAATTCATTTCTTTAAGACCTTGTCACAAAGAGACAGCTTCAATATTAAAAAAAAAAAAAAAGGAAGCAATGAGTGAATTATTTGAATTGTAGATTAGGAGGAGAAATTAAATTTCATACTGTAATTCAGTCACAAATGCAATACTCAGCTTTGTTTATGCTAAAATCCTTATTAGCATTTAGGAAGAAAGTGATGTTTTGAATTTTGAGCAACATAAATTTTTTTATATACTTTTAAATTCTTGGGCAATGCTGGAACTGCATTGAGGATTTGAAAGCAGTTAAAGGGAGGCAAAGAGCAGAGCAGATGAGTTATTCAGTGTTGACTGATTATTTGTAAAAAGAAAAGAAGCTTTATGCACTCTATAGTAGAGGGTTCTTATCATCAGACATGTTTTGACAAATTAACATCTACATATTTATTTAATAAATCTTAATTCTTTTTTATTAAAATAAAAGATTTTTGCACTTCTTCATGAATTAGATAAAGGATTTCAGAAAGTATTTAGTCCAATCCCCTGCTGAAAGCAGAGGGAGCTCTGAAGTCAGACCACGCTGATCAGAGCTTAATCCAGTTAGATCTTAAAAACCTCCAAAGGTGGAAAGGGTGCAACAGTCACAGAATCACAGAAGGCCAAGTTTGGAAGGGACCTCTGGAGATCATCTGGTCTACACCACCTGCTCAAGCAGAGCCACCCAGATCCAGTTGTCCAGGATCATGTCCCGATGTTTTTTTAATGTCCCTAAGGATAGAGACTCCACAACCTCTCTGGGCAACCTGTGCCAGTGCTTGGTCACTCTCATGGTAAAAAAGTGTTTCCCGATATTCAGAGGGAACGTCCTGTGTTTCAGTTTGTGCCCACTACCTCCGCTCCTGTCACTGGACACCACTGGAAAGAGCCTGTCTCAATTGTCTTTGCACCCTCCCTTCAGGAATT
>NW_010119833.1:48564-53880 GCF_000699245.1 Pterocles gutturalis | reverse complement strand
TTTTCTCCAGCCAGTTCACAATCCATATATATATGTATATACATTCTATAACTAAAATCTAAATCATTCTACAAATGAAATTTTTTTCACTGTTGAGTATGACTGTAGGCAGACAAACACTGTATTCAGCTTTCAGCCCCTACCTCCCTTATTGTCACTAGTAATGTCTACAAGTCTGTCTCTCCTAGAAAGAGACTAAATTATATGGGTTTGGTTTTTTTTTCCCCTGCTTGCCTGACAAGTAAGTACATGCTGCCATAATATGCTAACTGAGAAAAAAATTGCATGTAGAAATAATATACAAAAAATAGCATTTAGAAAAACTGGTGCTCCAAATTTATAAATCAGTTGTGGTACTTTGAGACTTTCATATAAATAGATTTTGATAGAAGGGACTAATTATTTTTTATTTTCTCAATGACTTTTAAGACAGAAGTTTGAATTTTAATAAGTAACTGCTGGTTCCTTCTTCCCTTGTCCCAGTATGTTTCTCACAACTTCTTTATATATTATGGTAAACTACGAATAATTCATTTCAAACTTTCAAAAGGACATGGAACTAATGTAAACATGTGGAAGAAAGGGCAGCAGTAAAATTTCCTGCTCTGTGAGACTGCTAGCTCCTCACTATGTGAAAGTAGGTAGGGGATACTACAATTTGTATTATGTAAATATTTTACATCAAACCTATGCCAGCTACAACAGTGAGGAACTTCAGATAAATTCTAATGCTTTTTTTTCTGTGAACAGACTTCAATTTCATTTGCATACCAATTATTCACCCTTTTCAAAACTAACACTTTCAATGCATCAAGTATAGGCTAACTACTGCAAGGATATTTTAATACTTTCAACTGCTATTTTCTGCTAGTGCAGCCTAATTTTCTGTAAGTAGTCTTGAAAACAGCCATCTGACATCAGACAGGCTTAAACCATGTATAGATGTATATGATTTCACAATAACACGCTTGCTCACACCCAAGTCCACCAGTTCTTAACATGAAAAGGAAGGTAGATAATTCTAGAGACAAAAGACAGCAATAAATATCTCACTTCTTATAAAACTGTAGGTATCTAAACCTCAGATTTATATCCCTAACAGTTAGTAATATTGATGCTTTAAGAGAGGTTATATTTTCCTTTATAACTTATTTTTTACTTTTTTGTCCATCACTTGGCCTTACTGATATTAAATCTCTTTTTACATCTATTAAATATTTACCTTAGCCTCTCCACCTAGCTTTGATCTAGTGAACATTTTATCAAAAGAAGAATAAAGTCAGATTACTTCTAACAAGATTAATAATACAACAGACCTCTATTTTATACAACCTGTAGGGGTAAGAAAAGAAGAAAGCACCAGCACAGAATGAATACTTGTTCTTCATACTAACACCAACAATGCAAACAAACCAAGAGTGAGCACTAGCGGGCACACCTTCCTTAATCATAGTCCTTTCAGGAAAAGGATTTGTAGCTTATAATATGGGTAATATGAGTCATTTTCCCCCACACATTACCACACTACCAGCAATCAGGAAAATAAAATGTTTAGTATTTCTCTTTGGCTGACTCACATGAATATCTAACAACTGAAAATTATCAGCCTGATATGAACTAACGTTTGTCAAAGAAAAGAGGAAAAATATGCAAGTGCTGATTAATATAATTTACAACTACAGTGAATTACTACATTGAATTATTGCAAATAATCAGAGATCAATTAATCTATAGAAGGACTAGTAAACTATAAAGTAACAAAAATAAATCTCTTCTATTATTTAAATATATGACTGTGGGAGATCTACTGGCAGAATGACTGGACAGATATTTTTCAATAGCTGTACAATATGTGAATCCTTGTATTCTGTTGGTCAGCTCTTGTTAGCACCTCTGGAAGGCTTTTACAATTATTTCCTAGGAAGCTATGCACAGTAAACACACTGTGAACGTGCATATCTTTCATTGCAACAACACATTTATTTTGATTTATTTCTATATTTAGGACTTAAGCATGTTGTTATTAAAAAAACTCTGAAATATAATGAGTAAATTTTTACTCAGCTTCTTTTAACATGCCAGTGGTAGTAGTTATTCTAATTTAGGTATTTATAAAACTTAATGGAGCAGTTGCTGAGCTATTTTTATGTGGTTTATATTGTAAGTTTAAATAATACAAAAACTTTGCTGAGTGAAAATAATCCAAAGCAATTCAACAAAAAAAAAAGAACTTTTGGCTCAATGTGTACTACGTATCATTTTTTTCCAATTATCTAGTTGTTTTCTAATTATCTAGTTATTATTGAGATGGTCTCCAAGGAATCTGTCTAATCATTATTCATTTAACTTCTTTAATACGGAGGAAAACAATTAGTGCTTTCCCAACATCAACATTTGAATACTAAATACATGAGTAGAAGGCTGCCTGGTTCAAGTTGTACATAACACAGGTGTAATATTTAGTCTGGTGTTCCAAGTTTGCTGCAAAGGTTTCAATGCAAGCTAAAAATTTACTTTACCTGTGAAGTTTGAAAGTCTTATCTACACATTGTTGTCTTGATTAAACTGTTGGGAAACCATGGAAAAAAGAAAAAGAATGGAGATTCCCCAAAAGGGAACTGAGGAAAGGTATAAAGGGCAAAATTTACAATAATTTTCGTCAATCATTAGAATTTTGATCTCTCAGAATTCATGCTGCTTTTTTTTTCCGAACATGAAAGCTAAAGTCAATTGCACATAGTGTTATTAATTGTATTTAATTTTTAACTTTCTTTATTACTGAAATACACTTCGTATATGGCTCCTGCCTCCCAAATTCTCCCAAAACATCTGGAACTTCTACTTTCTATCCACTGAAGTCCTTCCCATGAGGTCCTGGTAAGGTGTATTACTGGTATACAGCAACAACCACAACTTCCCCTTTTTTCCTATTATACTAGACATGCATGATTTCTCATAATACTGAGGCCACAGGTCAATCTTTATATAAAATTGCTGGAATGATATCAGTAGGTTAAACTCTTCACTATTTTGTTGGAAGGAGATTGTACCATGCCTCTCTCACAGACTACTTCAATCAGAATGAAATCCTATTTCATGAAAACATTGTGAATCCTTGCTGTTAATTAGAAGCCAGATTTTAACCTGAAATTGTATTTTAAGAAACCTTCTTAAACTGTGCTTAATTTTTCGACAGAGCATTATCTGATAACCTAGGCAGCTAATAAAATCCTCCTCCTTTTTTCCACAATGATGCATGTTACCTGTCAAAAAAACTAAGTTGCATCTCCATTATTCCAAGCTTACCATATATTTGCCAGAGGTAAAAATGGACTCATCCTCTTGAAGCAAGAAATTTACCTTGTGTCCTCCAAGCAGTAGTAGATTTCATCTCAGAATCAATCTGTTTTCAAAGCACTTGACAAAACCAGTTAAAACTTACACCTTTATCTATATTATATGCATTACCCAGTGCATGTACAATTTTAAAAGCATACATACATTGCTGAGTAGAATGCTAATAAAGACATTGTTGTGTTCAGAGCTAATTTGATTCTTTTTCTCAAAGTTGCAGGTCACTTCTTCTAATACCTGACCTGTACACTTTCAACATTTCAATAACTTTGTCAATGTTACACCGACCTTTGTCAATATCTTATATTAGGCTGTGAAAAAGAACTCATGACAAGTTTTGATCCCTAACAATGCGAATTGGGTTTTCATTGTATTAAAAAAATAATGGTATCAATACTAAGTATAATGCAGGCTTCTCCAATTCCTGTCTTTCAAAAATTCAGATCAGAATCATGAGACAGTGCAACATATTCCATCACCTGAGAAACCTTTGTTGACTTCCCTGAAGTCAAATAAAAACATAGTAGTGTTTGGCCAATAAATTTGTCCAAAAACTTCCCCCTAAACCTGTTTACTAATAGTTTCACCAAGTAGGTGCATAAGCTGCTGTTATTGTTTCTGTGACAAATATAATTTCGAATCTTTGTAAGAAACCTTACCTAAAATGAGGGATGTAAGCATCACCATCAACAGTCGTAAAGGCTTCAAATTTTGGAAACATCTGAAAACAGACCATGTCCATCAGTTATCTTTGCTAACTAAGTTTTTATGAGTTATTCTGTGCTGGAAAGCAGTTGCAAAGAGCAGTGAGTATATGAAACCACAGTGTTCAAGTACCAAAATTTTAAGCAACAATAAATTGTGGGTTAGTTGTGTCATTTGGAGTCTAAGACAGGTGCTCTAAATCCCTTTTTAGAGGGACATAGCTGTTCTCAGCTGTTTTATTTTGGGAGCTCAGGGAAATGGTTAGGTGATATGAAGAATCCTCTGCAGAGATTTTCAGAGAGGTAACTGTGTATTGTTGCTGTTGCTACCAACCCTTGTCAAAGTGCCTCTGCTCAGTTAAGATGAGTCTTCATGTTAATAAATGCTTTTCCATCAATGACATTGTTTTATTTTGATTGTGGGCTAAGCAAACACTCAACACAAGAAAAAAGCCAAACTGCCTTTTTTCTTTTCGCAGCAAGCAGACATCTTTTTAATTTACCAAATACAGTTCTGACACACAGTCTGCCTACTATTCTGTTTAGTATTATATTTGTATTATATCATGGGGAGAATATTCAAGCAATGAAAACTTACTGAAACAATTCAGCAAAAGTTTTTACTTTTATCATGTCTAAAATTGCCACTGGATTTTTTTTTTTTAGATTTTAATTGAAAAATCACACGTTCAAAACAATTTTAACCCTTAAGCAATCATAACTATCAATTTTCATAGTCACTGAAAAAATGATTCTTTTACCAAACTTTCAGTTTGTATTACAAAAACTAGCAGAAAAAACATATAACATAGACCTTTCAAATACTACTCTGCCTAAGGGAGCCACACAACCCTCAGTAGATGACACTGTATGATAATAAACCACCAATTTCTTGAAAATTTCTGCACTGCAAAAATGGAAACGTGTATTCAGCCCTTACCAGGACCACCTTTATCATGATGTTTTCTGCCTAATACAGAATGGCAGTCACCTTATCTGCAGAGCATAAGCAGAAGCATCACTAGCAGCTGAAGGGCAAGATGTGCCTGACAGCTTCTTTTGCCAAGAGAAGAGAAAGGAAAAATTTCAAAAAAATTTCCAAAAGAACAGAAGATTACTTTAAGTGATAAGCAGTGTATTAGAACATTATTGGAAAAAGAAACAACTATTTGACTAGTTTCTACTGCATTCCCTTCCTCTACAGAAAATGGAGTAAATGGAAAAATAAATTCTAAAAAAAAAAATAACATAATAAATG
>NW_010119833.1:28906-48549 GCF_000699245.1 Pterocles gutturalis | reverse complement strand
ATAGAAATACCATAGAACAGATTGAAAAAAATAGTGAAAGATAAATTGGTGAAAACAGTTCTGATTGTCTTAATTTGTAGTGATTATTCTAGATTTGTTCAATCAATAAGCAAATTCCTCATGGCCAAGGCTTTAGATTGTCCAGTTTAAGTTCTAAGGAATTCTTAGTCACGGATAAAAAATAGCAAGAAATTATTTTTTAAAAGACAAATTCTTCAAAACGTTGTAAGGAGTAGTATTTTAAAAAGAAAGAAGATGGCATTGTGACGATGTCAGAGCACATGTATTTCACAGAACAGCTGGTCTTAAAACAAATTGTAGCTCCTTCACACAAGATTCTTCTCTTATGGATTTGTGTGTATCTAATGCTCTGGGAAGTCAATCAGGAAAGATGGCCTGTCCATCCCATGGCAATAATCACTGAAGCAGGATTTACTATTATAAAGCTCCTGTACTTTGCCATGGATTGGATAACAGGTACAGATCTGATGGATTCACTGCTCGAAATCAATTCCTACTCTAAAGTCTCACAACCTATAGGAATACAAATACAAGTTTGTCTGAATACAGTTAGATATGATGAACCTGAAAATGCAGACACTTAAAAATAGTAAGAGATTCATGCCTATGTACAAAACATAGCCACATAGCCAGCAAAGCTTTCTATGACTAGGCAAGAAGGAGCAGGATTTACTCCAACAAATAGTAGTCTAACTGAATCAGCTCTAAACATTTGTCTTGCTGCTTAAGAGTTATAAGGTGCAAAATAAGTTATAAAGTACAAAATAAGTACTTACGAGCTAATACCATAGGAAAATATAAACAGATATAAGATGACAAAAGCAGCTGGATATCTTGACACACACTGTCAGCAGCTTTATGAAAATTTTATGTACCTGAGTCTCCTCACTGGTAAGTTTTCCTTCATGCAGCTCTGTAGACTTAAGTGCTTGTTTACTCTACAGAGATAAAACTTGAGGAATTAATATGTATTTTTCTTAGATTCTATGCTGTGCTCTGCCTGGGCTGGCTGCATCACCTTGTTATGCAACATATCTCCAGTAAATTTATAATTACTGCATTTTTATTTTATTGCTGCTTATAGATCATTAAAAAAATCTGAATAATTTCTTCTATTGTATTTTTAAATTTTATATTTATTTTTGTTTAAGAGTGCAAGGGACTGTAAGATAATTACTAAGAAAGTTACCATTATGTAACAGTTTGAAACTGTTGATAAAGAAATCTCTAAGATGTTATGGTCAAGCAAATCAACCTGAGCATGCATTTAGACTCTCAAACCTTCCTAGCAGTTTTTGAACACTGTGTTTTGCAAATGTCCATTTCAGCTCTGACATAGTTTTTAGAGCCATAGCGAGGCCATGGGATAAAAAGCATACAGCATTTTTCAGTATGTAGTTCCACAGTTAACATGATCTACCTTATTTCTTGTTGGAACAATGAGAGGTCAGTCAGTCCTCCTGCATGGCTTAGCAGAAGAAAACAACCAGAATGCAATAACAAGGTGAAAATGAGAAAACGGGAAAGGAAAAAATATCTACGTTTTCAAGATTGATTAAGCAAACAAAGACAAAGTTGCTCTACATGGCAGCAGTATTTTAGAATGAGCCTCTTACTCTCCACAGGAAAATTTTTGGGAAAATTTGGAGAGTGTACATACACTGAGAATGTGTGCATGGAATCACCAAGGGAAGCTATACCAAGTTATTAAAAGTCTTAAAGTGAATGAATAAACTGTACTTAGATATTTCTGCTGATACTTTCCATCATAGCTAAGTGGCCTTAATTCAATTTTTCTGAATTAATTTCCAAATTAATTAATTTCAGCTGAACTAAATTAAAGCTCCTTTGATTCTAGATAAGGGTACCTACTTAGGTTTTCACTTAAACACTTCCAAAATTAATTGAGATTAATTTTCCCCATTGTCTCCATGTAGACAAAACCCTTACAATGAGTAGTACAAAGGGAAATGAATAATTGATGCACGGAGTGACACTAGAAACTTATTTCTAAAATGATATCTTCACCAGCTCAGAACTTATTAACTTTTTAGGTATTATTTCAATTTTTATGCATTATTTCAATATATACATATTGAAACCTACAGACGAGATAGGCTTGTACTGTCTCAAACCCTTTCAACTGTTAAGTAAAATGGAGTTGGTACCATTATTTCTTCTTTGCAAATCAGCATGGTATACTTTCACAGTAGTGCAAGAGAATGTACTAGCAAAGCTAAGGACACAACATGAGAAAAAGAGTTCTTAAGAGTTCTAGAAAAATTTTCTGACACTTTTTTCTTCTTCATAGTTGTGTGAAGACATCACCCTAGCTGTACATGAAATCTGCAGCCTATTCCCTTCTTGCACTTATGATGTTTAATTTAGTGTCCTAAAGTTGTGAATCTCACTCCCCAGTACTTGTTCACTGAGCTGAATAAACATCTCCTCCCTGACTCTTCAGGTTATGTAACAACTTCACATGACACATCTGCACATTTTGCCTACAGAAGGTATATTTCATTTTTTGATTCTCCTACCCACAGCCCAGTTACAGAAGACCCATTTCATTTTAAAGGAATCCTAAGATCCTAATAATTATGAAAAACTTCCATTATTTGGACCGAAATATAAGACCAACCAAGTTTACTATTGTACCACTTTTGAGGATACAGCGAAATCAAAAAATACATGGTAATTCTTATCAACTGTATACGTGTTCCTGAAAACGGAAGGAATATTGGAAAGAAAATCACCATCTACATACCGTACTCTTCCTAGTGACAACAGTGTTTCAGAAGAAGTAGGATTGACAGGGCATGTGTACTGCACAAGCAACTACTACTAGCATAAGCCTGAACAAATACATTACTGTCTATCAAGGATGAGCAGATCATTAGGAGAAGCAATTGGTTACCAGCTGATGCTTTTAGTGTCTCAACACTTACTGCATTATCTTACTTTCATTGATGATTTAAGTTTGACATACATTAAAAGAATCCCTGAGTCTAATGCTGAGAGAGAAAGATAACATTTCAGAGTTTTTAAAGTGAAGATATAAAATAGTGCCCTAACCACTTTATGTTTGCCTTTTTTTTTTTTTTTTTGTTAAGTTATAACAGACTGGGAAAGATATTTCCAGGAATTCACAGATCGTTAGCCAAACTAAATACAGACTCCTTTTTCAGTGTGGTGATTCCACTGAGATTACAATGGTAAATCAGGCCCAAATAGTACAGTAGTAGGTTTTCTGAATGTTTATTGAAGAGAGTGAGCTGTGATTTTGACATTCACTGCTAGTTTTCAGTTATGTCTAGAGTGATTTCCGTACATTAAGTAATCTCCAAGAAACCAAAAACTGAAAACCACTGCAGCAAAAGGTACGCAGTGAGTCTGACCTTCTTTGAAAGTTCCTTCCTAAATTGCGGAGTAAAACTTAGTGCTGAAGCTTGATTCTGCCATTTGATTTGATTTGTTATTTGACAGAATTAAGCTAAACTCTAAGAGTAAAATGCACCTTATTTCAAATACTCTATATACATTCTGACATAAACTCCTGTTAGACATTTACTTACTACAGACTTCTCTTAAATCAGACATTACATTTCTGAAAAGGAAGGATTAAAATATAGATGCCAAATCAATCAAGTACACTGACAGCCCAGAGAGACAGAAAACCATTGTTCTGGTGAAGAGGAGCTGTTATTAAAGTAGTTTGGAATGCATATGTAATCTTATGTGAAAATTAAGAATGTACACATTTAAATGATCAGTAGCACTTAAATACTACATTTGATGTTCTATGACATTTCTGTAGATGACTGATATCATCAGAAGTGCAGCAATAAAGGCTGAAGAAACAACATCGCTGCAAATAACTCTTCAGTTCAATGAGTCTGATAATTATATATAACTCTGATAGACTATCTTTAGTAAGAGTTTCAGATCTGTTAGACACTTTACAAACTACTGATCGAAGTGAGTTTATGAAATACAGTAGGCTTTCTGTAATACAATGTCAGAGAAATGTGATTTTTTAAAAATTTATTTATTTTTTAAAGTATCAAGTCCTAAGCTTACTCTTCTTTTAGAGTAACAGCATATGCTGGTCAGTGAAGCATACACTACACAGCTGTTACATCTACTGTATGACCTGTACATACTGAATTAGCCATTGTGTTTTTCAGTTCTGGTTCATCAGACTTTCAGTTTGGGGGGCTTTAACCTAAATTTAGGAAAATAATATAATTCAGTGTTATCTTGTCTATCCATAATTCACATCCTCCAGTCCCTTTTGTTATAAAACAATTGGCCAACTTTTTATTTTTTCTTTTAAACAGTAACACACAATATATGAAAAAATTAAGTACAAGGATTAATGGCAAAAAACCTCTGGGACTGCTGGTTGATATTTATGAATATATAGTTGTGTGCACACAGAGAGGATGTTAACAGATGTGGGCTTTTTAACAATCATCATCACTTCTCAGGTTTTTACATTTGCATTCGTGGTCCATTAAGAAAAAGTATTTCTACATCTACATCTAAGAACTAATATAACAATTCTTTTTTCCAAAGAAGGAACCAGTTTTTTATATTGATAATCTCCTGGATACAGTCTGTTGTTGAGGAAATTTAAGGCATACAAAGGTGGATATAAAAGAGAAGTATCACTGCATTTCCTTTTCCTCCAGATACATTTTTCTCCCAAAGCATCTAGCCTCTTAGGCTCCTACTAGAGGCAGGGAACAAGGCTAAATTGAGCTTTGGAGTGACCCTTCGTGGCTCTCTTTATATGCCTAAATTCAACACTTTTCACTAACATTTGAAAGAACATTAGATTTAAGTTTCTTACTGAAGTACTGAATCTTTCGAGCTATCATAAGTACAATTGTAACTTCTGATTAGTTTCTTTTTCAGTTACTTTTTAGTAACTCATTGCTATCAGTAGAAAACAGTAGTATAAGACCTGGATGAAGAGTCGTTTAAAAGCATTTGTTTTTCTCAAATTCATTAAGGAAACCTAATAGTCTGTATTCCATCACCAAGTTCTCTCAGAAACAAAGCAAAGCTGCATGAGTTTTATTCCCTAAAAAAACATAATGAAGAAAATTAACTTCACTTTGAATGCCTGTCTGTGTATAAAGTCGTACAATTAATATCTATTTAGAATTCTTGTAAAACAGAGCATAAGTGCTTCATTAAAAACTAATCTGGCATTAAAACCCTTAAGTTCCTCCATTGATGATTTGGAAACTCAATTAACACCTGTAAGTTCCTTCATTGATGGTTTGGGAGTACAATAACAATAATTTAGAATAATGAATTAATTCTGATGTAGAACTATGGAATTTTGAAGATGTCATTTCTATAACTCACAGTCAGGAAGAAACAACCCTCTCCTTCTCCCTCATCACCAACTCTCTCCTGCTTCTCATGCCCTCCAACAATATACATTTTAACAGAGCAGAGAATGATGTCATGAGGACTGTAAATGCAACAAACTGATTCTACTAAGTTTACTATTTTTCCCCTCTCCTTCCCTCTGTGGCTTTTTTTTTCAGGAGACATTCCTGAAGTTTAAAAGATAGATCAAACTTAAACAGCTTATTGGCACCATAACCACATAATATTACTTGTCCATATGTGCACTGTTCCTTCCAGAATAACTGTTGCTAACTCCATACACACAGAAATCAGAACTCCATTCCCAGAGATCATGAAATTTACTTAAAAACTTCATAAGACTTGATGATCCTCTAGGTCTTTTCCAACCATAATGATTCTATGATTCTATGATTTATATACACACAGGTGCATGTGCATATGTGCTCACAGATACACACAAGTTCACCATCCTTTCCAAACAGTAGAGAATGCCAGAACTTTATCTTGATTTTTAAAAAAACTCACATCATTATTTCATCTATGTATTTTTAGTGAGTATCACTGTATTAGATCAATAACTACTGCAAGAAATTTTTTTACTTCACAGAATTTTATATCTATTTTTAGATTGACAAGTCCAAATATGCTAAGTACTTCTGGATTCACCATGATACAGACCTTCTCTCAAGTTCTAAAAAAGGGTAACGGCCAATGAAATAAGGAAATACTGAATCCTTTAACCAAAAAAAGAAACTTGACAGATTTCTACCTGTACCTTCATGCTTTTTTAGGAGTAACGAAAAAATCAGCAGTGAATTTCTTCTCACAGCTAAGCTCACCAAAAACACAGAAACAGCATTCTGCCCAACGAAATAATTTCCTCACAAAGAGCAAACAAGGCAATATTAGCTGTAATATTTTAACTCAGATGTCACTTCCTGTGTCATGGGAATAGTTCTGAAGCATACTAGTATTTTCATGAACCAACTCATTGGTATAGTAGTCTCTTCTTCTTTAAAAGAAGTATTCTACACAATTGCACCCATAGATCTACATTGTGCTTAGAATGTAGAGGTAATATAACCACTTCCTGGACTGGAATTTTGCATTCCATTCCTGACTTCCACTACATGTTCTATCTGGATATATATATATATATATATATGTAGTCTCTGGAAAGCTCCCACAACATAAAAAATACAGTGTCCTAACTACCACACAGGTAGTCACACAGACTAATTCCTCAACATCCGAAAAACCAAAAACCACTCCTCATACACTACTGCATTTTCCCAGAGCAGATCAGATCCTTAAGAGGAGCTCCAACCAACACTGTCAACTTTTGTAGAGAAAAAGACTATTCCTTTCAAAGAGCACCTTTATGCCATGTGCAAGGTTTGAATCCTCCAAAAGGAACCTCCTCACCTCTGTGCCATGTGCAAGGTTTGAATCCTCCAAAAGGAACCTCCTCACCTCTGTGCCATTGGCCATTACTTCCTGATTATAACATATAGCTGGACACTGGAAAGTCAGGAAACAATTAGAGTTTCTAGGAGAAGATCCCACATCCAGAAAGAAAAATTCCAGCCATATCTCCTGATAATCATCTAAGCAATCTATTTCAGTGAACTCTTTGTCATCATCAAACTGTTTGTGGTCCAACATAAGCCAACAGGGATCAGACTAACCAGAAAAAAAACCAACAAACCACCATCAAACTTCTAAACACACTTCTACAGTTACTAAAATTATTCATTTAGAAATTAGAAATGACTTCTGTAACAGCAAACATAAGTAGCAAACAATTAGCTAAATGACCATGTAGTGAAAAAGGTTTTGAGAAACAAAATGTAATTATTTATTGGATGTTGAAATATATTCTGTTAGACAGCATCAATCTCCCTCAGTGAAAATGAAATAGGTATTATAAAGAAGAATTCAGAGAAGAGTAGTTGAAAGTATTCAACTTATAGGCAGTTCTATAAAAAATGTAAAAAGTTGATTTTTAGTATAGTAAGAAAATTAGAGTTGGGGTAAAATTCCTCAAATGTCAATGCAGAAATGGGAATTTCACTAGTACTCAGTATTCTATTTGTTCATTCTTACCTTTGTACCATTAAGTTAACTTAAAATACATTCTAAACACTAATGTACTGTGTTATTAACTGTTACAGTGTCAATGTGTTTTTGTTACAAGATTTATCTTAATTAGTGTACAAACTATTATTTAACAGCAGAATGCACATGAAGAAGTCTGATAGTTTATAACAAGGAAACTAATATTACAATGCCCTTTGGGAAATTCCAAAGAGAACTTTTCTGTAACAAGAGTGATGGTGCAGAAAATCAGAAGAAAACAGACTTTTACCCAACCATTGTGGATGAGAGAGTAACAGCATATCTCTCAGATATATATTGACATGTCTGTCCAGGAACAAAAGTTTGTTTCACAAGAAAGCAAATGTGAGTTGAAATAACAGAATTTTATATCAAATACAAGTTGGTAATTTTAACAGTCCTTTTGTCCTTGTATTTATTCTCTTAAAGCTACTCAGATTTTTTTTTCACTTCTTCATATATACGCAAAGTTGGAAGTCCAAACTGCATGTAGCATTAAAGGAGAACCAGCTAAATAACTTTAAGTTTTAAACATAATACATGTCTCCTAAACATCAATACAATGAAATTCAGAAAGCACTTCCAGGTGGCTGATGTTATTTGCAGAATAAGCTTTTTATCTGACAAAAGAGAAGTGGCAAAGGACATAAAACGAAAAGACAGGACATGAGCTTTTAACTACACATTTTAAAGTTTGTTCTAAGCACCTATGAAACAGAAAAAAAACAGCAGGATAGCCATCCACATTATAAAAGACAAAGAACGTATATTGAGCAGAGAATACCAAACTACAAATGTTAAAGATGTCACAGTAGGCATAAATATATAAAGACGTTGTTTGAGAAGGAGTAGTAGTAAGAGGTATAAATATCCAAATGTGTGATCTGAGCATTCTGGAAGAAGAAAGACAGGGACAGTTTGTCTTGCCTGTTTTTGATTTTGAAATTAAACCCACATAATCAACTGAATGGTAGGCATTTCAGCTTTTTCCATAGATATTAGTCAGTGTACAATCCAAACACACCTGCAAGCAAATTAATGTCTGCACAGCAAATACTAGGTCATATATCATATTGCTGTAATTCAAAATAAGTGGAAAATCTTCCCAGATCTTTTCTTAGCATTAAATGTTTTTACTTAGTTTGAATTTTATTTTAAAACAACGACTCAGTGGCTGTAATGAGAGATACCAACAGCTACTTTTCTATACCTCCTAGGTATCACATCTAAGAATGAGGAAGAACGTAAAAAAAATTCAGAATATTGAATAAATAGATCCTATATAATAGAATCATAGAATCATAGAATGATTTGGGTTGGAAGGGACCTTAGAGATCATCTAATTCCAATCCCCCTGCCATTGACAGGGACACCTTCCACTAGACCAGGTTGCTCAAAGCCTCATTCAGCCTTGCCTTATATGTCTGGATAGATTGTAAATCACAATGAAAACCACTATAAAATAAAACTTTAAACCATATTTGAAAGATAAAAACACATGTGGAATAAGTATAAAGGGATGGAGGAGGTAAAATACAAGAAACTTTAAAATACCTACATCATACAAGTTATCCCTTTGTGACAGTGCCAACACCTTACCCACGGAGAAAGAAGAAACTGACCTAGAATGGTTACTGTAAAATCAATATGCAGAATTTATACCCAAGTAAACTTTCCCATAAGTTCCCATAGTAAATTCTCAAATTCATATCAATATGCAATACAAGAGCAGCAAAATGCTTTGGATGCAAAGACACACAAAGAAAACAACAGCGAAAAGAGAAAAATGGACAAAAGTAGACAGTTCCCAAAGGAAAAGAAACAGGGCAAATTCTGATGTGTAACACAAAATGTCTTGATCTGGATGTTTAATCACAAGATATTTTACAATACTTGGAGGAAAAAATGTTTTGAAATCAAAATAAGCTATGATATTTTGTATCCCAGCATCGAGCACAGTGTCTCACTGTAATATGCCATACATACAAAATTGACAAACTAACTTCTGTTTCATGTGGCCCTGCTTCACTTGTCAGTGTCGTCTTTATTGCATGTTTTCTGCAGTTGTAAAAACTACTGATTCAGAAAAAAGAAAATTATAATCTTGTATTAATCAGTACATACAGATGTACTAAAAGTTCATCATATTTGATGAGGAAAGTGCTGTAATACTTTCTAAGACGTAATGTGCACTGGGAAATTAGAAGAAATCACAATGGAAATTATGATACCAACACAATTCTTGCTACATTGATGACACCTACCAACTTACTACTTATTACACTCTAGAAAAAAAAGCAAACCAAAACTACCCTAACGATAATCTGTGGCACACTGTAGTATGGCAGTATTTTGTTGGGCATGCTGGCTGGTATTTTGTTAATATGGTGTACGACGTTATAGAACATTTCAATGTGAATCTTCTCCACAGGACACTGAAAAACATCTGTGGAATTTTTGAATGTAGAAGTGAATGAAAGACGATCTGGATTGGGGAACATTTGGTTTGATATATTGTACCAGAAAAATTTAATCAAAAGTAGCCATCTTCTGTGGATTGCAGGAAGAATTTTCATTCTGTATTACATTTTAATTGAGTTCACAAATTCTATACATTACTTTGAATTCTAGATTTCCTTATCTGATCTTATTGCCTTGAAAAGTTCTGTCCATATGCATCCTGAGCATGGAAAAATGTACCTTAAATGGATAAGCAACTCAATGAAGTTAGTAACAATAAGCACATGCTTAAATGAAAGTACCTTCCAAAATCAGGTTCACAGGTGATTAGAATATACATACCATTACAAATTGCCAGTACAAGAGGATGGTCCCTGTTGATTAAATGTATGATCTAAACAGCTAGAAGAGAAGTTTTTAAATGCTATTGGTTTTGTTTCACTGAAAGAGGACAAGGTATTGCTCAAATATTACTCAAAACTAGTTGTTTTTGCAGAAGTACTCTAGGAAACCACTTTGGAACATACATCTGGGTGACTGCATGTCTTTGACTCAGGCTTTGACAATTCCACTGTAAATTGCAATTATTTTTTATATAAGAATTAGTTTTTGCATTAATGAGAAAGTTAATGATTGTGCACTCTACTAAGCAGATTCCAAATTGATATAATGAATTATCTACAGAGATCCTGAACATTTCACATATAGTGGATTGTAGGAAAGGCACTTTCATTATAAGATCTATCTTCTGCACCTTCAAACTTCACAATTCCTCTTTTGGGTTTTTAATTCTGTGCTTTATGCTACCCCAAATGTCTTCTTGCTTGTTGGTGGAAATCCTTGCATTAAGCTCATTTTTCCACTCCTGTTGACTTTTGCATAGGAAATTAATATTATTTATACATAATTTGTATGATCTGACATTCAAAATCTATTTTATGCAAGAAAAAACCTTTACTTACATATTGATTGTATATTTTCCAGTAAGTATCTGAGACAAGAATATTTCTAAAATTGTCTCAAAGTGATATAAGCAAGTAATCATAGGATTTTGTCAAAGCATTTTAGACTTTTTTTTCATGGTTAGCATGCCTAGTACCAATCATAGTTCCAATTTAACTTTTAACATTTTATCACACTGACATCACCTCTAATACAACCTGACAAACCAAAAGGTCAGTCTGGCTCAGAGCACATAAGAAATAAATAAAATTGAAAAGTTAAATGGAATGCATGGAGAGTATTATGAGGAATTCACATTTCAGAAGTCAGGGATTACATGTGAAAATATACACTAGTGAAATTTTGAAACTTAACTTGCTAATTCATTTGTGTGTCAGAAGAATAATTAAAGAGAGGAAAACAATTTTTTTTTTGATAAGTGTTTTCAATGAAGCTGAAACTGTAAATTGTGTTAATAAAATACTTTCCTTAAAGTACAGGCATGAATTCTGATTCTGCAGTCCCCTATAAACTACACATTTGACTATGAAAATACAGGAAGCTTAAGAATTCATTTTATGTTGAAGTAATTTTAGTGATTCAGAGGAAGGGTTAACTGTATAACCGATTATCTGTACACACTGGAAATAGGTTACAGGCTCAGGCTGGAACAGAGATTATGTTCAAAGTATCCTTCAGGTCTGATACCAAATGGGATCCAGACACTGAATACTGAATGGCACTAAAATTTCATAAACTATTCTCACATTGTCTGAGCTCAAATGCTACAGCAGCCTTGTTGGTGTGTTATTACTGTCATCTCCTTAGACCACATCCAGGTCATGGGACAGAATTGTGCCTCAGGAGCATTCCTGTGAAAGGATCTCAGTCTGGAGTCTCAGGCTGGGAAGATGCCCTTAAGCCTACTTAAAACAGAGATCAAAACAACCACTGTCAAAATACAAGCCACTGTATCAAAAACTAGGAAGATATATCTGAGCCATTTTTTTAACCCAGTAGAGTTTGGTCAGAAAGCAAAAGCTCCCTACTAACAGCAGAAATTGGATTAAGAGAAGGCATCTGGGTCTAAGGCCTACCAGAGGAACCATTTGATCTGCAATAGTGAGAAATTATTCTTTTGAAACTTTCAGGTTGGTTACTGGCTACAGAGTCAGAATTAGCTTTAAAGATAAAAATTCATATATTAAACTGTAATAGTATTTTTCTTTATGGTATTTGGAAACACTGCAAGTTAGCCTGGAAAAGACCTACCACATAATTGAACCACAAGTGGATATAGGTATATTTTAAGAGTTATCTCCTGAACTTCTCTGAATGGCAGATCTCTTTCAGTGCCTTTTAAATTATTTAATTTTCAAAGTTTATTCTTTTTTAACTGTTTTTTTACTAATTTATTTTTTTTAATATTTCTTCCCCTTTTGGGAGGTTTCTATCCCATAGTAACCAGAACAGGTTAAAATATGTACAGATCACCACTGACTAAATTCGTATAATTTCCTACCATTGCCAGGAAATATCACTATGGGTAAACTACAAAAGCTTCGTTTGCATTATCAAGATAGCTTTTGATCATCTATTTCAGTCTTTTTCCATCAACTGCCCACAAATTTCTTCATGAGTATCCACTTTTTTCATTTATTAGTGCAATTGGTTAGCAACAGATGGCATAAACAATTGTTTACAATTACGAAGCAGATGATTTACAATATTACACATTTGAAGAGGGCTACACATTTAGCACAAAAACATTCTCTTTTAATAAGCTTTCTAAGGACACCTTTTCACATTTTTATTAGAAATAAATAAAATTTGTAATTACCATTTGTATTTAATGATTTTAATTATTTTTTTTCATTATTATTAATCCTATGCTAAATAGAGGAAAATTCTAAGAATAATCTCACCACCTAAGATGATGTTCTAAAGAGTTGGACATAATGACATAGTGACTAAACATTGGTAACTAAAATAAGCAACTCCCACCTCCATAACAAATTCTTTAATTTCCTGAACTTTGCATAGCACAGTCAAGTAGGTTTACTGTTTACCTCCATTAAGCAAACATAGAAATAAATTTGCCAGTGAATGATGATAAAGAATCCCATTTTCTGTTATCAGTTACAATTCTACAGATCATCCTATTAAACAATGAAGAAATGCCACTCATTTCAGAATGAATTAAAGGAGTGCTTAGCTGAAAAGTTTCAGAGGACAACAATGAATGAAAGCAACTTGCTTTTCAGGATTAAGCTAAAGGAATATATTCAGTCTGTTTATTCACATATCACATTTAAAACCTGAGTACGCTTTAGTGTTAAAACCTAAAGCCATGAAACTAACATTAAGCTGAATCTATAATCTCTTGTATTATGTGTTACAATATTTACAAATTTATATAAAGGTGATAAATAGGGATCCACCTAATAAAGTAACTTCTGTCAGAATAAATATTACATGCTGCAAAACTGCTTTGCATAGTAATAAGTTTACTTTCCTTCCCCTTGCCTCCTTCTTCCTGTAGTCAGTACAGTTTCCCTTCTGTATGTTGTATAAAGTCAGCTAGGTTCAAAATATGTTAGGAAAGATTTTACTGAGATATTTATATTGTGACATTCTGCCAACATTTTAGAAAGGGGCTTCAAATAACTAGTATAACTTATTCTGCATATTCGACACATGCATGCTGATAGGAGAGATGAGAAATGTGCATTCAGGGTAGAATTCCTTACAAAAGGAGAGAGACATCAGTGCTTGACCATCAAACTTTCAAGAGATTCATTTACTAGAAATGTTGGTACTCAGATTCTGAAGGAATAAAAAAATATATTGGTAGATCTGATAAAGAAAACTTTCCAATTCATGTAATCCCATGTATATTTCTATATCAATAACACTATCCCACGCACTGCAGAATGTTTCAGGGTTGCTTCTTGCAGAAATCTTGTATCTTTTAGATCTCTGACATTTGGTTTTCATCTTATGGATGTCAAACTCTTCTCTTCTCAAAAACAACTCTCTCTTTCCTATAGATAGACATTTAACAACATCCACAGAAGAAATGAACTCCATCGCAGGAAACAAATTTCACTTATTCTTCCACTATTAAGATTACTCCCTTTTACCAGAAGGACCTGAGAGCACATACTACCATTATCACTGACTGCATAGTCCACACAGAATGTTTAAATGCACCAAAGAGAAAATAACTTAAATCAAAATACTTTCAAGGTTCAATAAACTAGCAATATTGTCCAGAAAAGTATCATTTTGTCATAGTAAGTTTTTCAAGAAATAAGTCTATTAAACCTATATTCATCTGAAGGATAACAAAAATTCAACTTTGCAACACTTGAATTTAATAACACACTCAGCCAAATGCAAAATTCCATTTCCTGATAGATCATAATTTAATTGTTCCACTTCATTATTTCATAGTAACAGTGCATTCTACTAAAAGGCTTATAATTGTTTTTCTTCAGCAACTACTCAAAAACTCCAACATAACATTCTCCCTCTCTATAAAGTTTAGACGATAACGTAGCATTACTTAATGGAAGGAAAGGCAATTGCCCTAAAAAATAAAACATTTTTGCAATGTAAAATGCCCCAAGAGCACCTTACTAAAACAAATATTTCCAAATTACTTTAAAGAGATTGCTTGCACATAGAAAAGTTTACAGAACAAGACATTTACTCATTTCTATTCACATCCCGCGTTGACTACATTAATGGAATATCCATTAGCACTACAAAATACACTACCCCCAATACACCAGTTTAAGGCCACTTACATGTTGAAATTATTAACCAGTTCAAAATGCTAACAACACATAAAATATATGTTTTCCAAATCAGTATTCTGCTTAAAAGTACTACTGAAAAAACACCGAAATGGATGTCATATTCACAATTGTAATGACTTACCTTTGTAGAAGAATTCACCAAGGAGCCATTCAGATTGCCAGTGTTGCACTTGAAATTCAGATGTTGATCAGGATGGTGACTTGCTTCCCAGCTTCCTAAATCACGTACCACTGACTTATCAGAATTTGCAGATATTTTTTGAAAGGCAGTGCAAGTCATTCCTGTGAAACTAGATGGCTTGATCATAAAGGCCTCCAGAGCAATATTACGAGATACCTGTGAAAACATTGAGAAGCAGATATATTGCTAACTCATTAAGCATAGTCACATTATTCTATGTGCATTGCGTTTTTACTGCATATACTTTATAACGGATTGTGCATGCAAACACTTCCATACGTATGCATAGGCTAAGAAAGAAAATGGAACTTAATTAAAAAACTGACTTAGAATTCTACAACAGCTTAGTGGGTTTGCTTGAATATTCTTTAGGAATATATCAGTTTACATCAGTTAAATCAGTTATTATTATATCACTTTTGCAATTGTGTCATTATCAGCTTCAACAGAATCAATCCTGATTTAGAGCAATAGTTATAAAGTGAATTAGCAACAGCAGTAGTAGGAATTATTTTAAAAATCAACAAGGATGTGCTTTGTACCTCAGAAATTAAACAGAAAGATGTTCAGATATTTGGTGGATGGATTGTTTTCTTTACAGATCACGTTCTGTTAAAATGTTGACCATGACTATATGGTCCAATGCAACACCACGTTATAGGTCTCTGGCCTACCCTTTAGTCAGGTGATGTGTCTAGATGGAGATTGTAGCACAGTACAGAGATATGTATCTCTATCCTTAAACTAGTATATTTACTTCAGCACAGTCCTGAATAATGATAAATAGCTAATGTCATAATCAGGTTGATTAGCTTAGACTGGCATAGCACCACACTGATTCAACTATACGGTTTCTGCTTCCAGGCAGAGATTGTTTAAGGATCTGTGGGGGTATAGATTTTACACATTGATTGCAATGTAAAGATACCTGAGTTAAGCCACAAACTAGCTGGTTTATCAGAAGGAAAAATGTACAAATGTGGCAGTTTTATATTACCATACTTTGCTTCTGTTATGCAAACTAGCAATACAGAAGTACCTTAAATACACCTAGTAACAATTGGTGTGAATCCTTCTGAATCTGGGGCATCATACGAGTTGCGCTCCCAAAAAATGACTTCAGCAAAGAAAATCACATTAATTCTTACTAATAAATGAATCTAAAAAAACCTGCTTTGCCTAAAAAAATAAGGGCAGGAGGGTAATTTAACTGTGTAAAAGTCATAGTATCAGAACAAATTAATCTTAGCATGAGACACAGTGCATGGCTTGCTGGTCCTCTTTTGAGCTTATGAAAAGGTTTTTGAATGCACCTTCTTCCATCATTGGTGATTCTGCATATGTCCAAAATGAAAGTACTAAAGTCTCATTAAGCAACTGATTTTAATTTTTGTTGAAATTAGACAAAATCCAGAAGCTTTCACTGTACTTTTTATACTTTTTATATAAGTATATATTATTCAGACATCTATTTATATAAAAATAAATAAATTACTTGTAAAGTCGAAGTACCCTAAAGATTCTTTTCAGTTGTTTCTAAATTCCTAAAACATCCCTTTTTAAAATTAAATTTCTACCTCTTCTGTCCTTGCCTGAAGGTGATTTTCTTCTATGCCTGAAAAAAAATTCCAAAGATCATTAAGAAACAAATAACATTTGTATTTAAAATCCAATGTCTGTTTATTGAAAAGTCCTAAAACCTGAAACTAGGTTTACCTGGATTTTTTGTACCATCTGCAGATAGCCTTTCAAGGGGTTAAAAAATTTACTGCTTCCAGAATACTATTATCCATATAATGCGAATCAAGCTGCATGACTCAGTCAAAAGTGCCGTGTGGTAATGCATTTTCTTTTATCTTGGGAAAAGCCATTTAATGATTCATAACTTCATGTTTCCTGCTGTAGAATGGACATAACACTGTTTCCTATTTCATACTTGTGAGGTGATGGTGAATGTTTGCTAGATAATGTTGTAATGAGGCTTCAAGGGATTTCACAACAGTGAGCAGTATTTCTTAAATTTTGAATATTACATTCTTTAAACACGTGGGGTTTACCACTCCCAAAATACACCTGTAAAAGCCTGACAATGATCAAACAGTGTGAAAATGCTATTCTCAGCATATAGAAACAGATGGATAAAAAAGCAAGGTAAAACAGTGTTTATTATGTAGGACTGTAAAATGAGCTGCAAAATGGATACAGATGAACTCAGGGCAAAATTATCCATGGAAACAAGCCACAGTCAGGTACATGTTATGAAAAGCCACAAGCTAATCTTGTCTCTAATCAGTACAGATACAGAAAATGATAATTTCCTAAACCTCAGCTAAAAGCACTGCTCCGCAGAAGGGCCAAAGGGGCTTGTTACCTGGGTGAGTTGAGAGCAGCGCCAAAGGCTGCAAAGCCTAAGAGCACAAACAAACAGCCACTTTGCAATTAGCCTAAAATATTCTGACAGTCTCACCAGCTGGAAAATGAAATGAAAACTCTTCAGGGGTGGGTTTGAAAACTATCGCACATGCCCGAGACAGGACTATTGAGATAAGTTTTATCATCAGCAGGATGTTTTCCTTTTCAAACTGTACATCTGGCGACAGAATAAAAGCAGGAGCGAAGAAGCACCTCAGAACAGTACTGGAGGGAAATTAATTTGGGGTTGCTGAGGGATACAGATCCACCTCAGGAGCTCTCTGCTGCCGAGGGCATCCTCCACCTCTCTGTCTGCACCCAGGCCCTCTGAGGGAACTCTCACCCCCTTCCCTCTGGCCTAGTGTCAGGCTGACTCTCCTCAAAGGTCTCACCTGAGCTCCATGATGGCTGCATCACAGCTCTGTTGCCCCAGGCCCACCATTGACCTGGTGCTGGCCTCCTCACCACAGCCTGGCCTGGCTACCACCAGGCTGTGACTGGGCACCGTTGCTATCACTGGGCCTGACCCTCACCCTGATCTGCAGCCTCGTATTCCCCACCTGGCCTCATCACCAGCATGGAGGACACGCCCCAGGGCTGGGGCTGCTCTGGTGGCCCCCAGCCCACCCCGCTCCCCAGCTGGAGCTGACAAGAATCTTTGGTCTATATGACTATTCTAAGATTTTAAATAGCATACAGCAGAATAACGTCTTCTTTGTTTTACTGTTATATGACTATTAAATGAAACATTAAATATAAAATATTTCATATTTACATATGAAATTTCCCAGCATTTGAAAGCTGCTGCTGGCCGTTCTTCCTGCAACGTGTTTTGTTTGCCATTTTGACAGCAAGGTCGAGACTTGAAAACATCTAATCGAAGGTATCCATCCTGGTGTTTTTCTGACCTTGAAATTAGTCATTCCACAACCTCATGGAACTGGAAAACCATTTTTGTCTTCCAAAAATGATATAGAGTAACAGTCATGGCTCCCAGGTAGCTTTTCAATGTACAGGGAAACAGTTGTGCCTATGTTATATGACTGAGACAGCGACAGAGGTTCCTTTTTTTCAAGAATTGTACTATAATCTAGCAGCTACCTAAGCTTTGAGGGTTTTATTTGCTATTGTTTAAAGTAAAGAAAGCAGATGCAGTTTCTGTGAGACAGTTTGCTGGCTGGCCTCCCAAAGGAACAGAAGTGTTTGGTATTGCATGAGATGACACCAGAAAAACTTCACAGCTTTGTTTATTTACAAATTGCACTCAACAGTAAACTAATTCTACAGAAAACTTAACAAGCAAAAAAATAAAGCATTGCTAAAAGGTTAGTGACACAGATCTACATCTGAGTACACAGAATTACTGTTTACAGTAACGTCAACAGCTTCCTGAAGCAGTGGCAAGAAAAAAAAAATCACCTTTGGCACTTGACATTGAAAAGAAATTCAAGTATAAAGCAATAGAGACCCCCTAGCTGTCACACTGCTAAATACTTCTAAAAGGCACATTATTGTCACTATGTATTTAATATAAATAAATATTTTCAGCAAATTTCTTTCTTTTATGTAAACAGGAACCATTGGAAAACAGTCCATTATATTTTTGTCTTTGTTTGAAAGACCGGCTTTCTGAAAACATACAGTGAAGAAACTAAAGTAATTATGTTATTTGCCTCAGCCTGTAATTCAGCTCAGCCTAGAATTATTTTTATTTTTTATACTTCTAGACCTTATTGCTGTAATTGAAACTAGCACTGAATTCACTTTTAAATAATATCTTCATGTAAATGCAGTGGACAACTGAGAAAATAATAAAGGTTGTTTAAAATCAAGCAAGCAAGCAAACCAACCCAAGGAGCATTAAGGCTTTAAAATATGTATTTAAAATTCCAAAAGGATAAGTTTCAAGCTTCTGATTTAGATGCATTTCTGCTATTTAGATGCTAAAACTGGCAAAAAGACAATTTCTCAGTACCCAAATGACAAGCTCGCAGTATGTAAATGTATGTAGGTGGAGGCCAAGGAACAAGAACAATTATTTCATACTGCTACAGTTTGCTTCTAAAAATCTAAAACTAACCACAAATTAGTAATCTTTATCACAAGATACACCTTTTTTGATCATTTTCTAAATGCTTTAACCAAGTACTGTCTAGAATCCTCTTTAAAGGCAAAATTCTTCAGGCAACAAGAGACTGTGGTGTCTTTTCTCTTATTAAAAATTTCACTCACTCAACTTAAAGCTTTCAAAATAAACCCATATGCTACAGTGAGAAAAACAATAGAAGATGAATGCA
>NW_010119833.1:0-28891 GCF_000699245.1 Pterocles gutturalis | reverse complement strand
AAGAGTGTTCTGAACAGCCTATTTTAAGAATAAATACGATAAATCAAAGTCAAGAAAAAAAATTTTTAATAGCATCAATTATACTCAAAAAATATTTTTTTCTTCCAAATAGAATCCAGGAGAAAAAAATAAATAAATCACAGAACCCATGTATATCTATGTAAATCAGCTATGTTGTGTACCTGGCTTACACAATCTCACTGCTCTGTATGCTAGTTGATGGAAAAAATTGTAAATTTTGACAAACAGCGTTGTAATTTTATGAAATACCTTTGATATAACTTGAATATTGCTGGTCAGTATTTGACTTGCAATGTGTTCCACACATCGTACAATCCTGGTGCAGGCTTTGTCTTCCTTTTGAGCCATCCACAATACATGGTCATCAACCAACATTATATTGCTGGCAATTTCAATAAGAGCATCTCCAATCTGGAAGAGAAAAAAAACCAAAAACAAAAACCAACAAATGGCACTGTCTGTAAAACTCACAAAAATAGGAAAAGAATACATAGGAGCACAACTGAAAGTAGGCACCTTATTTCTCTTAGTAACCATAATTCAAAGACAGTTTTGATTCTATTAAGAAAATTAAATGGAATTAAAGACCAAGGAAAGTAAAGTGCAACTGACTTCAAGGAAAAGCTTTTTTATTCCCAATTTTAAACATTATAGTCAAGATCCACTACAAAAATTTAGTCTCTCATTGGGTGATAAGGGGAATCCCAGAATTATCACCTTCTTTCTTAAATTAATTAAAATTGACCATGCCCCTCTAAGGAACTGCTTCATGTTTAATCAAAGGACCTTTGGAAAAAAAAAGAATTAAAAAAGAGGAAAAACATATTTGAAAGACATTTTTTGTTAGACATATAGTGGGGCAAATCCGAGATATATCTCAGGTGCTGATGCAAACCTATATCAACTCATTGGCGATACAGAAATTGGGGGTTTATAGCTTTGGATGTTTTAAGTCACTCTTGTGGCTAACCCAAAGTGATAAATCTTTGTTTTGCCAGATGACGTTTTGCAGATTTAGTAAGTATGACTATGTGTTTCAAATTTGCATTAACATATTACATTTAGAAAGAATAAACATCACAGTGAATATTTTTATGATTATTTCAAATTGAAATGAAAATATTTACTTTTTAAAATTCTAAAATGTAATTTGAGTAATTTCAAAATTAACATTATCATTATTTTTGAAGGCAAAGATATGCCAAAGATCTACAAGGTTGTAACATATAAACCTGAATAAAAAGGTATATAGATGAGAAAAAATGTCTGAGAGAAAGATAGCTAAAATTCAAGAGGCTAAAAAGTCAAACTAATTGAAAAACAAAGCAAATACACAGATAATTCAGTGGGAAGGAAAAAAAGAAATTCAGCAATGGTAAAAAAGGTATAAGGAATGACTGAGGTTATGAAGTTAGCTATGTGTTTTCAATAAAAAAATACATAAATTTCACATTGTTTGCAAGAGACACAGAAATAATGAGACTATATGTGAAATTTTATGTGACTGTCCCTGAAATATTTAATCCGGTTTTGAGAACATAATTACTAGATAATTCTAGATGGCTTTTGACAATGTGACAAACAGAATTATTGATACAATGAATAATAATAAAACACATTAGAAGTCTGGAGTGATTTATGAGAAATGATTAAAGCCTACAGCAATCTGCTAAGCAGTAACTTACTGAGGGCAGAACAATAGTCTATAAATATACAAGAGGAGAGAAGTAAGAAGAGGAAGTAATTTATATTATAATTAAATGCATTAATGAAGAGTAAAGGCATGACATTAAAAATTTTTAAAAATGGGCTAATATGTGCACATCGTCCTGGCAAAAAGTTGTAGTATATTGCAAATACGTCCCCAGTGCAGCTGTTGAAGCTCTCTTGTTTGAGATGTGAACCACCAGATGGGAGAAAGTACCGCTAACTTGCATAAAAATTAATAAACCTATGCTGAGAGAGGCACTCCTCAGAGAGGATATACAGAAACTCTACTAGTTTAACTAAAATAGTTTTAAAATTATTTTGATAAATCACAGAAAACCTCAGTGTATGCATTTTTATTAATTCTAATGGTTTTACATAACTGCAGTTTCAGCTGCTACTCAATTCCAAACTAATATACTTTTGTTCATATGTTGCCTTGCATTAAATGAAGTTCAACCCTATTTATAATTACATGACTGCAGCCTCATGTGGGAAACTACTGACACTTTAACTTCACAAGTATTTTTGTGCCTTATGAGTTAGAGTTAAGAAATGGGTGTTAGTAAAGAGCTCAATGAATAAGGCACCTACTTAATGAACTTGACAGAGAGGAAAAAGTGTAAAGTTCAAAACAGAAGAAGGAAACAGAGACAAATTAGGAGAAATGTTCTGAATTATGAAAACAATAAGGGATTACAAAGTAAGAGATATAGAGATAACTGGTGGAGATGGGAGATGTTTCAATACCAAAAACCAAAACTTGTTTGAAAGGTGGGAGAAATCAATTGTGATTAGAGATGGTGCTCAGTTTTAATGGATAATTAATCAGCTGCTGGAAAAATAAAGAGGCTTTATGGTAAATCCAAGTGGTTATTTTGGATGGTAAATTTTTATTTTGTCAGAAAGCTGTAAGATCTTATCAGGATTTTGAGCTGAAATACAGTTGTAGCTTCGAAACATGATTCTTGGAGAGCACTTAATAATACACTTTAGGTCTGGTATATACTAGTGAAATTGAAGTTGGAGGCTTTCTCAAATTGGTACTAAATTGTTAAGTCTTATAAACCCCAGAGACAGAATGGAATGAACATTGCCAAACCAAAAAAAAAACCACAAATGTTTGAACATGTGTACAAAAATTACAGGTTATGAAACCATTATGCAAGCAGTTACTCTGAAAATTAACAATAAAAACTATGATGAACATCGCTGTTTTCTATAAAACCCTATTTTTCCCATAGGGTCTGCATAGCTCTCTGATTAGATTTCCCTGTAAAAATGCCATACATTATGCTAAAGTTTCTGTAGGTAGTTGCACTTAAAGAAACATTTTCTTCTCGTCACATGAAGTGATACATGATGTCAAAACTCAGTGAAACCCCACTGATGAAATGGAGAAAACAAAAGAAGCATGTGTAACTCCAGAGGCCAGATGGAGAGGTACTTTGAGGTCATTCTAATAAGTTAGACATGGTAGAAATTAAAATGCAAAAGAAAATTAAAGAAGTGGCTTATTGAAAAGCAGTTTTTATTCCTAAGCAGCAATGCCTTTGTCAGTCATATGAGATGGCTTAGTGTCGTTTTTTGGCATAAAGAAACATACGACAGTATATGTAGAACATTTTCGATCACAATACCAGCAATCAATTTTAGAAGCTACTGTACAGTGTGTGCCTTGATACATTAAGAACAGGGCCACATGTGAAGACTTCACTTCTAAGTGATACTTTTTTTCAGCATAGAGGAGATATCTTACATCTTCAACTTCATCCACGAAGACAATTAACTTTTCCATTATATAAGCCAAATATATTACATCCATTTTATCCGCAAAGTGGGAAGCACCTCTTGTGTAGGCTGTCAGCTGGCGGGAAAATTCAAGCACGGTTGTCAAATTGATGTGCATCTGAAAATACATGAGAATTGTTAGGTGTAATAAATCAGCTAGCTTTGTTCTTTTTTTAAAAATGGAGATCACATCCACTTGTGTAATGCTTGCTATAATTTCACATGGAGTTATATGCATAAGCAGTACCATGGAGATAAATTTCAGGGGCATATGAATGTACCATCAGCATTAAGTCTTAGATTTCATTGCTGTTATCTAAGGACACCACCACAACAGGCCAGCAAATTTTGAAGATTTTTGGCTACTTTTTTAGACTGTAACTAACTGTCATCATAAAATACACTAAGCTACTAACCTTGCCTTGCCTATATCTTTAGATCATCATGACAATAACAGTATCAGTGAGGGTTCATATATATAGTGGAGCATGGTGTGGAAACAAGGGAACAATGCTAGTAAGCTGAAAGAAGAGCAGTTCAGATTGGTTATGAAGAAAATTTTGCTGCTATGACAATAGTGAAGCATTTGAACAGGTTAGCCCCAGAGCTTGTGCAGCCTCCATCCTCAGAGGTTTTAAAGATCTGAGTGGTTAAAGCCCTGAGAAACCTGGCCTAACCTCATTGCTAACAGGAGAATGGACTGGATTCTAGAGACCTTCCTAATTAATTATCCTATAATTGCACTGGCTCTCTTGATATAGTAATGATTCTTATTTAAGGATGAACATATCTGAAAACGAACTTTCTGTGGTGCTATCTAGTACTATTGATTGGGAAGAAATGATTAAGGAAACTGAAAGTTGTAAAAGTTAGTATGGCAGCTAACTGTGCCATTCTGCATGCTGTTCCCTGTTTACACTCTTTTTTATTCCTCATTAATTTTTATATATTTACCTTTTTTTCTCCATTTAAGTACCATTTAAGCACTGCCTTCTTTGGAAGATATCAAAAAGGCATTCTAAAGTAGGCTTCATTCCTGCAGCTCTTTTAATTATATTATGGACAATAGCAATGAGGAAAGGCACTTCAGCTGACAAAACTCTGACACAGGACTTCAAGAGAAATTAACATATTTCTGGTAAAAATGTATGAGGGAAAGACAAAGAAGGAACTGAAGTTCCTACCAACACTATTAATGGTCATCTAGACTCCAGGCACCCAGAGAAAAAAAATATTAAAATGAAGGCAATAAGTGCTGTGCACTTGTTCTTACTACAACATCAATTACCAAACACATTGTCTTTTTGTTAAAAGTCCAGCTATCCCACATTTGTGGCTGAACAGACATTTCCTGCAAGCCATTCAATAAAATCAGTACTAGAGAAGGGAAGCCCTGGATTTCATAAAGTTACCTGACTAAAAGCATGAAGAACTTGAGTAACTTCTTGTGAATAAGGACATTCAGAATAGTTCTCTTCATCCCAGCGTCCAGTTCGATTACATTTACGCCATGCCTTAGACTCTTCTGCGCCATTGTGAAAGGCAATGGAGTTAAATGAATACTGGAGACAGGGATGGTAAGCAGTTATCCCAGCCAAAGTTTTGGGCCATCTATGAACAACACGATAATAAAAAATTACAACATGAATATTCTTATTTAGAGGCAACTTACAATATAGCAACAATATATAGAATATATGAGCAAAAGGTCTACTTTAAATTTTACCTCATTATGTTCTATAATGAAGTACTTTGTTTTCTTGGAAAATGTCAAAATTATACAGGTTCGAGTCTAGCTGGTCACACATTAACTCTGCATTAATTCCAGGAAAGTGTTCAGTGTTCAGGAAAAAAATACTTCCCTACATTCATCTTTACAGACTGCACAAAGCAGAGCAGTAAGTCCACAAAGCAAAAAATCCCAAATCCTATGACTAAACGCTGTAAAAGGTAAATAATCAAAATGTATGTGACAATCTTTGCTTTGCATTTTGATTCAACATTACAAAGCCCTCTCTGACACAAAGCCTTGAAAAGCAAAAATCCCTGAATGTATCAGAAACCAATAAACAAGATTTCAGCAGAGATTATGTCTCATGGAGGAGGAAGGAACTAGCCCTCCAAGATTAACTATTTAGTTATACACGATTTATGCAGTGTGATTCCAAAACAGTCGTTGAAAACAAACTATAAATCAAGAGCAGCTAGAATTTTTTTATTTAGCTCATGGGTCTATTCTTTTTCTGTATATCTGCTGCATTCTCTAGAACAGCACAACTGGGATCTATTTCCTTTGGTAGCAAATCTGTTGTAATTTCCAGGTGAGTACAGACATAGCAGGATCAGGTAATTGGGAGAAATCAAAGAAAACCAGAAGGGTATAATCAGCAAGTCAGCATGTCTGGAAAGGATATGGTTCTTTAACTGCACTGATGTAATGACTGAACCCAATCAATCACAAAAACACTCTGCCTGACAGTGAAGCCACACCTTGACAATCAACCTGTACTAATATGTGCATACACAATACAGGTCCGTTTGGACATAGTTAGATAATATACCAACAGGTTTTAGGCTATGTAAGTTTTCCTCGTTTCAAAGAAAGGAAAGGTGAGAAGAAAAGTATTTTTATGTCATAGCTAACTGTCACTGGAAAAATTCATTTTGTGGTGTAAAAACAGTTGATGCAATATGAACCATGAAAGGAGCTCCACAAAAAATCAAAATATGTACACTAGCATATTTTCCTTTTGTGTCTGGGCTGAAATATTATTTTCAGTAAAACATTTTAATTAATACAATTGGGCCACACTGAATAGCAACTTACCTCAAAAGTAAAACTAAAGAGGTAATTCTGAAACCTGTATTAGCATAGGTAGCAGAATCTGGCCTTTAAGAATAGGAATGACAGGATATAAAAACATTACCATTTACATTTCAGAAAGATCATACAGAGAGCTGAAAAACAAAAAATGGGTGAAATATGGCCATCATAGAGAAAAACTCTTAGGCCAGCTCATTATGCCTCACAGTGCCTAATACTTACTGCAGTTGTGCAATTATAAATACTGCCTAGGCTGGTCAGCTGCAAGAACCACACTTCCCTAACAGCTGATGATTTTTTCCTTTTTTCTGTCCAATAAAAGAACTGATAATTTTTGCAGTTCAAATCTTTCTACTTACATACTTGGTACGTTAACAAAACTTCAAAGACCTTTGTAAGAAAAATTACTAGTGTGGTAGCTGCATCTCTGAGGAGAAACCTTTGGAACAATTTCAAGTTTTAATGCTGAGTTTGAGCCTGATAAATTCTCTATAATTTAAAATTAATTCCCTCAAATGTCAAAAGATCCTACGGACTCAGCATCCTTTTGATATACATTTTAAAAATAAATTTATATGGATCTCTAGAAAGATGATCAATAGGGAGAGAAATGTGCACTCTGTTCTTTTGATTTATATAAAATGACAAAAATGCCCCTAGTGTTAGTTTGTGCAGTCTGTAGAATTTATATATATTTATTTATGAAGAACAGGATGTCATTTTATGGTAAGAATATGAACTTCATAAAGTTGCCATTGAAAAGATTCAGTACGTGTTATCTGATAGGAAGTATACATATATATATTTTTTTTTTAAAAGATCTCATTAAAATAGATTTAAGCACATCCACTACAAAAAACCACAATGGCAGTTCTTGCGATCACCAAAAAAATCTATAGGTGAGACTGTCAAAGATCTCTAATAGACTTTAATCCATAAATATGGATTAAATATGTATATATGTTTAGCAAATGTAGTATATTCACTGGAACTGAGGTTAGCATGTAATCAAAGAGCCTTGTAGTAAAGAGAAAGGAGATTATGTGAGTCAGTTTCTCCACTCCTTTGTAATTTAATCCTTTATTTTTATTCAAACACAAGAAATAGTAGTAAAAGGCCTTTGAAAAAGTTTTAAAGGTACCTTAAAAACAAAGAGAGGCTTTCAGGTCAGAAGTATTTGCAGAAAGTTCTGGCATTTAAGAGGAGCTTCCTCTCTCATCTAGTTTTCCTTTCATTGACTATTTAAGATGAATTCTTATTATAATTCACTTAGTAACAAATTACCTTCTTGATTTCTCAATGGGAATGCCATCATACATCAGTGTTATTGTCAAGCAGGTAATTATATTTTGTTTAAGAGCTTTATGCATACCATTGAAGCATTTTAGAGCTAACAATACCAAATTCCACAGAATCTTTTTCTTCAGTTTATGGGGATTAAAATGAAAAAAACCCCATCCATCATATGCAGATAAAAGTACAGATTAAACAAAAACTACATTAAGTCAACAAAATTGTGCTGAAGATTCAGGTAGCAGGACAGATGTGTTTTCTAATCATGTGATATACTGGTGGATCACCTCAAATGATTTTTAGTTTTACAAAGTGGTTTTACTCGCTGTTTTCGTTCTCTTCAGTGAATTATTCTACTAGCAGTTTTATGCTATTTGTTACTGCTAATCTCAGCTGAACAAAACCAGCAGAACTGGAACACATTAGAAAAGTATTGAAGATTTAATCTTTTAATGCTCTAATGCAGTGTTATAATGTTCTATAATTTAGAAAAGACCAAGAACAATTTTGAACCTTCTCTCATTAGCTGTAAAGAGCCTACTTTTTTCTAAATTTTCCATAATCTCACATTGCGGAACCGGAAGAAAGATTCTCTGACCTTCACAAACCTCTGCTGTTCTTGAAGCACTAGCTTCCATTTCTCAAAAAAATCACAGTGTTCCTCCTTCCTACTGTATTACATAAAAATGACAAGGAAAATAAGTGATATCTTTGTAACCAACATTGAAGTACCATGTAAGCATGAATATGGTCCCTATCTATATTATGGGAAACACACTCCAAAACCAGAAAATCCTACCTGAAATCTCCCTTGTTGTTAATAACTCTTTCTGCAGGGCAGTAGGGTGCAGCCGTTTCAAGTACCACAATTTCTACTTGTTTAGTGCTATTTCCATAGGAATTGTTGACTAAACACTCCCAATCTCCAGTTGCATCAATGTCAATGCTGGATAGGATAAGTTCACTATAAAAATAAAAGATTAATTATTGTATATAATTAATTATATAGAGATTGAGTCATTGTTTTTTTGACATTGTTATTTTCAGAGATTTTCTATGAACATATAAAACCAGGTTTTGCTCTGTGTTATTATAGGAACAGACAATATGTGAGGGATCTGTATTCAGATTTTAGTAGCACCAATTTGGTCTGACCACTCAGCTCATGACAGGCTATAACACAGTTTACCATTCATCACAAAAGTATATCAGTTATGTATCAATGCCTGTTCTCCAATAATACAAACTGTGGGGGTTTCGTTCCATAAACAAGCACTTGAAAGTCAGAAATGCATTTCAAACCGACAATGCAACCAATTCAAAGAGAATGCTTCCCTTAAGCTGCAATTGCAGCTCCTATGGCACTTCAACAGCAGAATCTGCTGCTCCTGTGACAGCGTGGGAGAAGTTTCCTAGAATAGCCATTGACTTTGGAAGCCATATATAACTTTCCTGACGAAAGCAAAATGAGACAAGACAAATGCTGATATTTCTTTCAGTATTTCACTACTCACAAACTTCTTTCTCATTGTCCCCTCCCACATATGAAATATAGTTATTAATATCTAGAAATTAAGGTTGCATTAACTCTTCATAATGAGTATTAGACTTTGTGGCCTCTCTTACAATGCAGACATTGGGCATGACTGCATCACATTAGCCTAAGCTAAATATTCCTGTATAATTAGAGAAGGAGGAAATAATTTTAACAACATTTAAAATTGTCTAGAACTGTTCTGTTTAGTATTTTCTGTATTTTTTAAATCAGGCAAGAAGCTTTAGTTCATCTAAAGGGGGTAACCCAGCCCCTAACTAAGTCAATAAAGTTTAGTTTTTCGATTTACTTCATCAGGGATAGAAATTTATCCAATTACTGTAACTCCACAGATTTCATAGACAAAAATAATGCTACCTACTGCATTTTAAGAAAGTCATACATTAGCTCATAAATCTGCTATTGAGCTAGAAATAAATTTTACTACAGTTTTAAAGAAAGTACAGCTTTTCAAAGTAGTTGGGAGAGGAAAAAAGGTAGCAATTACCTGAAATATTTACTTTGCTTTACACAAATGGCTCATCTTTGAATATGCCTTGTGGTTTAGACAATTAGAAATTATGTGGGAAGAAATGGAATACAGTCAGGAAGAGAGAGAAGGTACATTAAAAAAGAGAAGCACAGACCTGAAAACTTAGTAAACTGATTTCAAATCTGTATTTAAAAAAAATCTTAAAAAATTCTACTTGTGGCCTTTGCACTTTTGTAAAGAGCCTGACATTTTGAAAGATATACAGAGAATAATTATATATAATTTATTTTTAATATTTTGCCCTTTAAAGCTTCTCTAAAACTGTCATCTCTTTTCAGTTTAAACCTTTGTATATTATCTATGCACTTTTATTATATTGGTTACAAGAAAGGACTGAATTTAATCTCCTTGCATATAGACTACTTCTCAGAGACATTAAAGTAGACTACAACCAAGGCAGGAGCAATTAGACAACTGTGTATGTAATTTTCCCTTTGAAATATGCATACAATGAAGGATTATTTTCTCAAGTACAGGCCCATTACCTTGATCTCCAGAAAACAAGCAAACACTGGTAAACAGCCTTTGATTTAAGTTAAATTGCTTCCAAATTTTTGTTCCATTTTCCAGATATTCAGTCAAATTTATCATTAAACAGTAACTTTAAAAATCTCACACTGTTCCTATTTATCATGGCTTTGAGCTCCAAGTACCTTGAAACCCCCTATTTCATTTTTACAACAAATTCTAACATGTTTTTCTAACATGTAATAGCAGAAAACATAGAAAAAGCATTACTAGCCATTCTCAGACAGAGTAGCTGAATATTTTTATGTCAAAAGAAGCAATTGTTCTCTTAAGAAGTTTCAGATGAGAAAGCCCACTAACAGCAACCTCTTAGCTAATTCTTAATACTTCTTACATTCAGGTTGAAATACTTAAATGAAATTAACTAGTTGATAAAAAAAATTTAATTAAATCTTCTATTTCGTGTGTCACAGCAACTCACATCATCTTTATAGACAGCTGAGAAAGAATATATTCTTAGAGCTTATAAGAACAATTATCCATAAAAGCTCTTTTTCACAGAAACAGTAGGCAGCATAAGTATTCACCTGTGGCATTGAGACCTGGAGACTTCCCAAGTGAATAGAATGTATGCTAGATGTGCTGATCTTTTGATATATTCCATATAAAATATTTATAATCATCGTTAACACTATAAATTTGATAAAATTGGGAACCACGGTGATTTTAGGTAAATCCAATACTTGGACATATCATTAGTCTTACAGATAATCAATATGAAGATAAGTAAGTATGAAAAAAAGAGTACATTTTCCATTTATTTAAATTGCTGAAATGTGTTCCAGTGCAAATTTATCTGCTACTATACAGATCTCCTGTCATTAGATGAAGTTTCCCAGTTTAACAGACAAATATTTACTGATACATCAGTGTTACTTCTGGTAGAAATGCAATACTTGAATACTAGTTCAGGTTCTCTGAAATGATGAGTAAATCCTCATGTTCACAGTTCTAATCGTCTATGGCCCTTTCTTCAGATGGTGAACCAAAATAAGCCAGAAGAGGTTTATGTAATACAGAAGAATCTGTATAATGACTAGAACATGGAATTGTCTTCTGAATTGCCATCTGGCCACTGTAAATGATGCATTAATTTATATTCCTCTAGGAATATTTTGGATAGCAAGCCCAATGGTGAAACTGTTCATTTACTTACCATCTGGATAGGATAAATGATAAATTGATCTTATACCCCTGGAGAATCTTGGGGGACTGGATTTTAAAAAAAAAAAAAGTCTTTTAATTCTTAAAAAGAGCAGTCAACATGATCCTTTAACATTTTCTCCACTCATAATCCTTGGCAATTTCATAGTCCTGGCAGACCAAAAGGAAAGGTTGGGCCTGTATGGAATTTAAACCTCTTAATAAAATTTTCTAGTAGGTCAGTTACATTTTTAAGACTTGGCACTGTTACATTAACATGTCTAGAAGTACTGTTATTTTTCTTAGTCTTAGTAGAAAGGCATTCTTGATGTCTCTTGGCCATGGCAACAGGTCTTGATAAAAGGCAAGAACTCTCCTGTGACCTCAGAACATGGCAGGACTCTCTGGTTTATGAGCTTGACAAGAACACAACAGAGCTAAGAGAGGATGGCACCTCTGGCTGTACACTTTTCTTGATTATCTTATCCCACAGAAGCTAATTAATGTTGAGCCACTAATGGAACAATCTTGCCTCTACTATGCAGCTTTCCTAAGGATGGAGCATGAGTCAGAAAGAGTTCCTACTCCCTCTACACTAGCAATCACATCCCACTTCTGAGAAGTGTGATAGCTGCTACTTTTGTAGAAACTTTTGACCTAGCAAGACATAAAACAAAGTCAGACATTCATAAGATGGTGTCAAAGCAAACTGAATATGAAGATTGCTGCCTGATGAGAAAAAGGGATGACTAGCAGGCTTTCTAAAGTTTTCTTTTGAAATTATAGTGGCCTTCTCAGTAAAAATATTGAAAGAAAGAAAGAGAATATATGTTTCTTTTTTGTTCTGGGAAATTTCACGCATGGTAGGATTCCTTTTTCAAATGTGATGACTGACACTGAAAAACTAATTAATATGTACAGCTGATGAACTTGCATGAGAAAGTTGTTACAATATTCAACAGAAGTCTGTGACATTGGTCGTTACAAAGAGGAATAGAGACGGAAGCCATACTCATCTAATCAAGTAACATATGACAATAAATTCTATTTGAGGCATAGTTTTGCACTTCTACAGCTATGCATAACTAATTAGGCAATCAGAAGTAGGTTTCATTATGCAAAGTTACTCAACAATGTCCTGAAGTAGTACCTTAGTGACATTTACTGTATGCCCCAGCAATCATTTGCATGCCAGGAAACAGAGTAGTGGAGAAAGAGGAAACTTTAATGCCATATTTTGATTGACTTTCCACAAGAAATGTTTTGAAGTCTGACCTGAGTTCCTGTAAGACTTGTGAAGAATCAACTGCTCTTCCAGGAGAAAAATAAATTACTCAAACACAGATAACATTCAGGTTGCCTCATATTCTTCTTCAGACAGATACATAGCGAATGCTTTTCTACAGTTCAGACTGAAGACCTGCATAACCTGCATCCAACCCATACCACCTTAAATTATTAATATTAACACAGAATTTTAAAAATGAGTTTTGGTCTCCAGAGTACACTGCTGCCTCAAACACAAGCTTTCACAGGGGGTATAAGGTTAAAACACAGAAAATCAAGAGAAAATGTGTAAATCTAGGCACTTCATCTGAAATTAAATTGCTAGTCTGGTCTCTCTGACAAAATTACTTATTTACCCATGAAAGAAACAGCTTTAGAAAGCTGATGGCCTTTAAAGAAAGCTTGTGTCCAGCCAACAGCAAGAGAAAAGGAAAATTAAAGATTAAAGTTGGTACCCATTTTATGCTCAATGTCTACTAAATATTTTCAGGTGTAATCAATTTGTCATACACATAGGAAATTCAATACACATGATTTTCTGTTTCTTCTGATTGAATATAAAAACAAAGCATAACTTACCATTTAATGCCATCCATAGCTACCCAAGAAAAGTAATATTATAACACACTTTTACTGTAATTTCTCTATCAGCTAATTTATTCAGATCAGTATGCTAAGACCATGACAACAGTTGGATTTGACTTCAGAGAAGCCAATGGAAAGGAACTAATTTTAATGACAAGATATTGACAAAAGAACTCAAAAAGAAATACCTATTTCCAAAAAGGGAGAACAGACTTGTATATCAATTAGTAAACCATCTCATTTTTATTTTCCTTTGTATTGCTCAAATTCCTTTGACTGAAATGCAAATGTTCAGAAATATTGTCACAGGCCAATATTATCCCTTTGTTATGTGAACATTTTCCCAGTAGTGAGATGTGTTTTCTATAAGTGGATGTCAAAGAGCTTGCAACCTACATTTATATGCCATCAATATGTTTCTTAAAATTGAGAAAACAAATACTACTAAGAGTGACTAAACTATATCACCTTCAGAAACACAGTCAGAAATCTAAATAGCTCTACAACATACCACAACAGGTTTGCTTTCTTGTACGATCCTTTTCTCTCTCATTGAGCTTGTCAGGTAGAACCAGACCAGCAGCTACTGTGCTGCATCAAAGGGTGTGCATAAAGGTGTTTGCATTTATCTTCATACTCTCACAGTCCTAGAGTCAATGCATGCCGGTCTAGCTAGCTGAGAATGTAAAGTGGGAAGGGAAAAAAAAAAAGGTGTAAAGAGCTCTAGAGCACTCAAAGCTCTCTCTTGCTGGAGAAACCTGCAGACAGCTGGGAAGGTCTGTGATGGCACAGTGCTATAAAGCTATCTGGAAAGAGTACACTTGGGCCAGGGTTTCTTTAAAGTACTTATTGAATCAGATGTCTATCATCAGGCTGCTCTGTCTGTTGCGGAAAGGTTTGGGGATGCTTAAATGTGTTTATTGTTATTAATTTTGTTCTACCAGCAAATTGCTTGACTGCAGGATGTATACAACTGCGGTCTTTTGGGGAAATGGTGCTACACCTGCTGTATGACTTTCATCTGCCCTTAAGCAGTCTGTATGCTGCAATGTTATATCCAGAGGAAGCTTTATTTCATTAACATAACTCTTGTGATCTGTACACTGTCAGAGGTTCTTAGACAAAAATAACACTGTAACAATCAGTCCAATAGCCAAAATTGCATCAAAAGCTTTTAAAGAAAAATATTTCCCAGATGATTCAGAAGTGTTAACCTACTTATGACAATTCTCGATTATCTGATTACATGCCACTGGGTCCAGCAAAAAACCCAAACAAACAAACAAACAAACCCCAAAACCAAACAAACCACACAAAACCCCCAAACAACACACAAACCAAACTAAAAACCCACTAAGTTAATTTTGCAATTACAAATTATTTGTCAAATGCACATGACTGACAGAATTTCCCACTCTAGTCAGTGGTGATGCTACAAATGCAGAAATTATACTTTATGGGATAAAGTAATTGTATCTTAGGACTAGAATATGGACCTCGTTTATTTGTTGACCTGCAAGAAATTTGGAAAGATCTGAAAAGGAGGTAACACATAGCAGATTCTTACATAAGAACTTTGGGAACAATCTCTATTCTTTCTCCAGTACATAGAGTATCTCCAGCAGTGTAAACTTCATTTTGTGATTTCCAGGATTCATCCAATCAAAATACCACAAGCAATTAAAAACAGGGTTCTTTTATCCTGTAGGGAGAAGGAAGGGAAGGGGCTGTGACCTATTTTCATGGAATTACAGCACGGTAGTGCAGTAAAAAAGCTTTCTATAAGTCCCTAAGGAATATGTCCTACAACACATTCTCTAAGTTGACGACTGAAATACATGAAAAGTAATTCAGTTATTTGTTTTAATATTTCTTGCTTTAAAGAAATGGTTTGCTTCACCAGTATCTAAGGTTATTAACTTGGTAGAAGTACATCAGAGTCTGGACGTAAGTCAGAATTGCTCTGATAATCACAGCTGATGTGCAGGGTTACAAACTACTGCCTGGACTGAGAGAAAATGTACAATTAATTATACCTCACATTGATGTTGACAGTAAAAGTAATTTTTTTAAAGCCAGTCCTGGGATATATATACAGCATCTCCTCAGCTGTATAGCCACACCTGTTTGAAGGGCCACATTAAAATCATTCTGGCCTTAAAAGTCAAAACAAAACTATTGATTCCCACTTGTAGATGGGAAAGTGCAAATTTTTCTTAATACTGAACTTAACACTTCTTTTCAGTGGTGTGGCTGGATGGACCCATACACAGCTGCCAGGAATAATCAGAGATGGAAGTGAGAGGTCAATGTTGAGTGCAAGGCACCTTGTCAATCCAGTCTCAACATCACAAAAAGGGTACTCTTTTTAAGTTCTTCAAGAAAAATGCCACCAAATTTTTTTACAGTCTTACTATTTCTCTAGGGGCTTTTTATTCCATCGGCCAAAAATACTTATATGTATTTTCTATGAAAATATCTATTTCTCAATCATATTTCAATAAGCAGTTACCCAAATTACTCCTACAGTTTTTACGGCTCAGCACAATTCTTACATAATTGTTTATTCCTTTAATGGTAAAGGGTATTGTTGTTGCTGCTTTTTCTTTTCATAGTATTGGTATACTTTTCCACAGGTTATATTTTAAATTATTCCCCAAACTGATTAGTAGTAAAACTGTCATTCAATTTTATTCAGATAATTGAAAGATTTTTAGAGAGAAAGTCTAAGTTTAATTAATCTTCCAAGTTAATTCCCATGATTCTTTTAATCTCAGATAATCAAACCCTTAGCCTGTGCATTTCATAATATTCTGCAATAATTTAAAATATTATTTCCCTGTCTGATACATGAGAACGTTCCTGGTAAAGGTGCATCTATTACTAGTCTTTTGCTGCCGACAGTTCCTGAAGTAAACTGTAGACCATTGACTAAAGGGTTTAAAGTAATCTCAAAACAATACAGAAACATTGATTTACAATTTAAATGGTTATTTTGCGTCATTTATTTCCTAACTGCTCAACAGCTCAGGGTCAAGCAGAGTCAATTAGGTGAACTAACCAAATACGAGCACTAAACAATTTCTGCTGATTTCCCTGGGTTTCTCAGTATGACCCTCAGCTGCTCATCTCCAAAAGCTCATGAGAGCAGAACACAAAGTGCTTTTTAAGTATCTGCATTTCTGAATCAGACTCTTCAGATTTGTTCTAACACTTGTTTTTTTAATCTTGTGCAGAGTTAATCTCCAATATTTTGCCATGATTTGGCACATATCTGAACTTCCAATTGTGTATTCGCCCTAGTAACATGCTCATCAGTGATATACCATTTTCAGACTGGTCTTAATATTGGTCCAAACCATTACCACTGGCTTCACACCTTTTCCAGATATATTCTTGCCACAAACTGTTAAGAGAGTTCAGGGGTTATATGGATTCTTTCCAGAAAAAATAGGCATAGAATTTCTGCCTTCCTCCCAGAATTTCTGGAAGTTTTGTTCTTTCTCAAACTGTATCTTGCCTGGATCTCAAACTTGACATGTTCACTCCTGGAATCGATTTGAACTTGTATTCCTTTCTTTCAACAATCATATCCTGAACTACCCTTATTCTTTTACTGAAGCTGTCTCAGCCAAGTTCCAACTTCTTTACTAATAACTGCACTAATAATTTCAAACACTTAAAAATTATTAATTGGATTCAAAACCGCCTTTCGATTACAAAAATTATGATTGTAGTTTTTAAACCACAACATAGGATTCCTTTTTATTTTTCTCACAGTTTCTTCACTTTTACAGTACAAGCGGATCATTATTTGAAATTCTACCTTCATATCATATATTTCTTTTGCAGATGGAAGTTTTGGAGATTTTCACATAATCATATACCTCTAAAAGCAGATTTCAGAAATGAATATACACATTTTATGTATAAATTTTAAAAGCAGTTTTCTTACTATTGCCCCTATCCTTGTCACACCTAAAGGATCAGCTGTAATTCCATAATTGTTTTATCTCATACATTACTTTTGATCATCCCATACTGGCATTGAATGCTGTCAAACCGTAAGGAAGCACTATATGGTTTTAAAATACCCCAGATTCTTAAGCTTACTTTAAAAAAAAAATAACTGAATTTCACAGCCATATTTAGAAGACTGAAATTCTTAGGACTGAATTTAAGAGAAAAACACTATTTGTGGGACATCACAGTTGAGACCTAATAGTCTGTATTTCCAGTGGCAAATCTATCTACATAACATAACAAAAATCACATCTGAAAAACACATCTGATGCTAATATCTGCTATCCTAGGTTTAGTTAAGAGCATGTTCGTTTCTCCAGTTGTAACACTCCTTCTTATGGGTTCTTAGCTTTCTGCACAGTTTAACATTTTCAGAAGGTGCACTTGTGAACTGTAATAGTCCCAGAGCAGTCATTACAGCTGTCAGAGACATAAGCACTGTTAAAGTCTACACAAGTATTTACAGAATAGAACTGAAAAGACTTTGAAGTTGTCACTATAGTCTGTAGGATAAATAAGACATTTCCTGAAAATTAAAGTCTCTCTACTACTGTGGAGTTGCTTAGTTCATAAAACTAAAATATTTTCCTTTTTTAGTTTAATATTCTAATAACTGTCCTGCTAGCCTCTCCAAACACTGAAAGCGAACAGTGGGGAAGTTGGGAAAGATGCTATGCCACAGAGAATCATACATAATCTGCCTTCTCTGTGGCTTCAGGGATATGCTGCTTATTGTGATCAAACTGACAATCTAATATTCCAGGTTTAAGAAATTAGGTTGCCTTCATAGAAACACAAGTCACAATTTCAGCTAGACCCATTCACAGATGATAGGAAATTAGTTCCACATCACATTTACATTTTCATGTATGACTATGACATTTATACACAGATATTAAAGACAGAAAGTTCAACATGAGCAAAATCAAATATTATTATCATTGGCAAGAAATGGTAAATGTGAGCTATCAGCAGAATTGAAAACACCTTCTCAAGATCTCCTATAAGGGAATACTCATTGCCAAGAAAAATGTCACAAGCCGGTATATAGTTTAAAACTTTAGTTTAATTATTGTAACAAAAACATTTATTTTAGTTTATTCTGCTTTATTATAGGAGACAAAAAAAATACATTGGATATTTTATCCTTCTACTGTTCCAGCTAATAAAACAGAAGGGTTTAGTATGATATTTGTGTTGTAAATCCACATCCAGAAATATCTGGAACTACCCAATAAAATAACCAACTAAAAATGTTTGAATAAGCAGCTTTTTGGAACAGGACTACACCTCTTTGTTCAAAACTAGCTTCAGAAATCTTAAAATTGCTAAGCACCACAAGCCAAACCCTGTCCTTTAGTGCAATCACAGAAAGCCACTGAGGGTGCACATTTGCTGTAAAGAGTAGGTATAGGAAGGCAAAATATGACACTGTAAGAACGGATTCTAAATTACCTATATTTTTACTCCAGATCTTATACTTACCATATGATAACCTCAGGGAGTCATAATCTTTCTGATGTTTCACAGTGCCTCATACAAATCAGTGTGTAATAGCATGTAACAAGCCTATTCATACATACAACTGTAACATGTAATAAGCATGCTATTACACATTATTTTAACATGGAATAATAATAATAATATAAATGTAGTTACAGTATACATGGTCATGATGATAGGATCAAAATTAAGAAATGCTGAAGAGAGTTTTTACAATCATAATCTGACCAATGTTTTCTCATTTTCAACATGAAGGGACAATATATATCTATAATTTATATTTTTTTAAAAATTTGACTTTAAAGTAATATGGTTTTTGAAAGCTAGTTTCAAAAGTATTGGTCTCTCATGTATTTAGTAAGTCAGCTTTAATCAGTCCCTTGATCAAGGCAAAGGCATGATTGCTTAAGTATTAGCATTTTTGACTGGATAAAGACCATGCTGAACAGTAAATGCAGTGTTGATGCTCTCCTATATCGTGAAGTGAAACATAGCTCAAATAAATGAGCAGTTAAAATGTTTTAAGGTTTTAAACAACTGTTTAAAGATTGTGAGTTTAATTCAAAAATTATATTCTCTCATTTTGACAGTCTGTATCACATAACTTGGACAAATTAAAGTTTTTTTCCAGTCTATAACAACAAATATAATGATATATTTAGAGAACATTCTTTCTGAATACCTGGTCCCAGTGCACATTGCAACATGAGCATCAAGGTCACCTATTTAATGGCACAATAAATGGGGCAGGTAGCAGATCAATGATCCTTAATAAAATATTGCTAGGGTAGACAATGGTTTTTATTTTATAGTCTGGCAAAAATTAACCAACATAAGGTAAAATTCAGTCAAACTACTGATAAACTACCTTTTTAAAAAGGATGACTTTAAAAAGGATAACATTTTTAGCCAATTTATTTCAGTTTATTACTATGCTCTACAAATTGCTTATACAGTGCAAAATGTAAACCAGTTGAAAGATATTATGAGGTGATTAACAGCATGTCTTTTAATTTTGATATCATGGAAATAAGATGAAAATGCTTTAATTAAAGTGACTTGGCAGTTATATAATAGCTCATGCACTTGGCATTACCATACTAATTGGTCTAATAGTCTTATTCATTATCTGCTACAGCCATACACATTGGTATTAGAAAAAAGCCAGTAGTTGTGAGAATAGGTCAGACCTACACCTCTAGATCTGTAGGACTCCAAAAGGGGTCAAATAATCAGTGAACAGACAAAATTAAAATCAATAAAGCCAAAAACCCCAGTGGAGAAGAATTAATTTTACTCCCTTCATAACTTTCATTTGCTAGTTCAAGAAGCATTTCAGGTCAATCATATTAATAGAAACTGGTTGAGTGAAAAGATGCTAATGATGATCCAGAGCTAATTAGCATAGCTATTTTCACTCCATCTTCTACAAAGAGAAAGGCAGAACATAGACACAAGACTTTTTTTGATCAATGATGGAAATCAGCAGAAGATAAAAGGATGTGTGAAACAGCTTAGCAGCTTTTAGTGACAAGCCCATACTGTACGATGAAAACCAAAAACAAACACAGAAATTTATAATAATTTATTAAAAAACATTTAAAAAGGAAAACTGAAGCAAAAATGGAACAATATGGTCACTGACAAATATTAGGTGTTACTTCTTTCGTAGAAGCCTATTCTACTTCCTTCCTCTTGCATTTTTCCCATCAGCAAAGGTTTCTGTAGATCTCTGTGTCTCTCACGCACACAGGCACACAGATGGTAGAAGACATAGTGAGTTGAGTAACATTTGAATAAGAAACAAGTATGAGATTATTTAACTAAAGAATATAGGATCCAGTATATTGGAGCCTACAGAAATTAATCCAAGCCTTTTAAATTGATCTTCACAGGTAGATCACAATTCAATCTTCTAGATTGTGTCAGGAAGAAATACTTTGGCTGTAAATCACTCATTTGCTACTCATATGCTATTCTAAGCTCAGCTTCTTTTCACAGTTTACTCTGTAAGAAACCCTGTTTTTATCTGTTTCAAACCCATAGTTGCTCAAATCTGGACACTTAGACACAAGAAATATAACTTGGAACCATGGGCATTCATAACCATGAAAAACCTATATCTGTGTGTCTTCCAATCGAAGCATGCGATTGAATTGCTTCAAATAAAACAACTCTTGATGCATGTTTTAATGAGGCTTATTGCAAGTGTTGCATCTCTTCACCTTGCCTACACGTCTGACTATTACAAGGAGTATACATTACCGTGTAATTAAGCAGCAGTCATGAATAATGCTGTCCTCCACAAATACGCCACTCTCTTCATCTGTTTCCATCAGATGACCAGCATGGTACCAATGTACTTGGGTGGTATTGTCAACATACGTCGCAGTACACTGAAATGGCAAGCGGTCTCCAAGAAAAACCACTTGTCTTTGTGATGGGATCAGCTCAAAAAGAGGAAGTTCCAGAGGCCCAGCTGCAGGGAAAACAAAACAAAAAAAAAAAAAAAAGGAAAAAAAAACCCCTGACAATTAATTCCTCCCATGAATACTGTGAAATAATTGTATACAGTTCTAGCTTCCTAGATCTTAACATTACAACACTAATCTAAAAGACATGCCCACAAACTTAAGTCTGATAATGTCCTGAATTCTAGAGACCACATTTCCTTCATTGGTGTGAGCCCAGATAATTACAGGATTACTAGAATAGCTACAGAAAATGGGCTGCACAGTACAGTTCACAGAATGAGTGAGGTTGGAAGTGATCCCTTGAGATGCTCCAGTCCAGCTTCTACTCAAAGCAAGTATGCTTTATTACAGAAAAAACCAAACCAAACCAACAACAACAAAACCCAAAACCCAGAAAAACAGTCTTCCAATTAAAGAACAAATACAGCTACTAACAGGTACAGTTAACATTTATAAGACCAGTTCACTGTCAGTGGATGAAACTCCCACTGTGCTCCAGAACAAAATTTACTCACTCCAGAACCTAAAGAATCTCATATGCCTAGGATTTGTATAACAAGAAGGCTAACAACAAAAGTTAAACTTTCTCCTGAAGTTCAACTGTCCCTATGATTTCTCATTTCCTTGTCCCTCCTTCCTTCTGCCTCTTCCATAAGTTGTCTTTACTCTCTAGATATTTACTCAACATTAAATATTTCTCTAAATAGCTCCTTCTACTTTTTAATAGTGGAGTACACTTCACCATCTTTATTTTATGAATTTTGTCTCTTCTCTCTTTCCCCAGGAAATACCCTAATAATAAGAATATTGCATATTCTTATTCTAAGCCAAATTTTACAAAAAACAGCTGCCATCATCACATACCCAAATGCCTAAAAACAACTGAAAAATAAATAGTGTTTTAAATTTGGAAGTCATATGCATTTTTGGGACTACTGAAAGTCTGCTAGTTTCATAGATCTGATAGTGATTGAAGGGTATATCCTTCAATCCTACAGTGTCTGTAGAGACTGAATCTCTAGACAGTATTTGTTTTCTTCCATTTTTGTTTCTAGATCCTGAAACTACCTTAACACAATTTCTGTAAAATATTTTCTATACATTGTGAGATTAATGCTAATTCTTTCAATCAGTAGCAGAACGCTGAAAAGCAGCATTTTAGGAAAGGTAATTGAAACAAAGGCTCTGCATCTAAAGAAAGATCATCTCCCATGGGACAACAGGAAAACCATTTCTATTTTCCTGATACAGCCTCCTTAGGCAAGAGAAAATTTACTACCTCTGATACTTTGTTATCATCGCACAAAATTCCAAAGGCAATAAAAATACTAAAGACATGTCACTAATATGTGATTGATGAACATACTACTAATTGCACAACAATTCCTAAAATACAACCTTTTCACCTCAGTCTACGATGTCAAAACAATTGACTGAGCCCGGGTCACTTTATAACTTCATTACTGCAATCTCATCTGAGACACAATGCCTACAGTCTCGCACCTTGGAAATCTTTTTACCTTGATGATAAAATTAATTTTTTAAACTAGATCATCTTCTGCCTTATTTTTCTTCTGTTTTCATTTAAAGGCCTCTCATCATTAATATCTATCCAGCCTACAGGGCTGTCAGTTGAAAGGTCACCCTTCCACATTTGCACCCCTAGGAACTATCTCAAACATCTATTTTTCTGACAAGCATTTTAACTTTTTTTTTTCCATTTCACTGCTCACCATTTTATCTTCCTTAAACTTTCTCCTCAAAATCCTCTATTGCCCATGATAAATACAGATGAACTTAACCATGCTTAACCAGATTGCAAGCCATAATCACTGGTTCTACAATTGCTAAAATTTATGGAGAACCAATAGTGTTCTTCTTCTTACTCAGCATCCCACCCTAACACGCTTCTTTATATCATTCAGATGTCGTCTTTGGAACACTTAAATTGGGAGAAGCTGCATTTAAAAACCTAGCTTTGGGCCCTCAATACTATTGGGGAATTTAAATGTTAAATATTACGTTCATCACCTGCTTTGAATAAACAGTGAGAGAGATCACTTTTACTTTTTTACAGAGTAAGAATGCTGGCCAGCATAATACACAGGATTTGTACATGAGTGAATGTGTGATATCGCTGTCTGGGAGAAGCACACAGAGGATTAAGGGGCTAGCTACTATCTACTGAAATGACGTAAGTCTCCTGTGACTATGAAGGGCAGACTTCAGGTATCCCTCCTTACTTGTGTATACATCCTGTAGTTCGTCTTCTGATTGAGCCTATTATTTGTGGAGACGGATGTATTACTAAAAATTCCTTGAAACACACCTAGTATCTCTATATGATCTTTGGCTTCTAACTAAAAGAACACAAAGTAAACCAGATTAATACTTCATTCACAACTGCTGCAGGCTAGGCCTCAGTCATTTACATTAGAGGTTTCTACTAGAAGAACAGGATAACCTCTCTCTCCAAAAGGTTGCAATCTTTGTGTTGCATTACAAAGTCAATTATGGAGTATAAAGAAAAGTTATAGTGTGGAATTTAACCATAAATTAGTTGAATGATTATGAAAATGGAGTCCAGAAAAATTAAACATACTGTCCCAAGTACAACAGAAATACATACTACTCTCAGAAATAAAATATTTCTCAAGACTACAGTAATTTTTAACTGAGGAGAGTGTATCTTGTCAAATGTTTTTGCTTATGCACTGAGTGACACATTGTGCCATGAGGCTATGAAGTAGTAGGAGTGTGAACTATAGTATCAATATTTCTCAAGTCAAGCTAAATAACTTTCCTGGCACAGGGATGCAGGGTAACACTATCACTTTGAATTTATCTCTGCCTCTAGAGCTGGTCTTTAGGCTCCCCCGCTATCACTTCTGTTGCTCAGCCTTGAGAATCACCAAACCCAGAAATGGAGTCAGAATGATGTGTTCTGTGCAGATTTGTCAATTAATGCTCAGAAGTAAATTAATTTTTTTTAACTACAACATATCAAAAAAGGAGAAAATGATCCTTTGACTGACATCAGTCATATCAACAGCCTATTCACTTTCTTTTTCTTTGCAAATCCTTCCAAGTGCCAACAAAGATGCAAAGTGAATGAAACATACCTTTGATTTACCACTAGGATGGGATATCCTGGCTAGTAAATGACCAGCTGAACCTTTCATGATGTACATATCTGGGTTGGCCAAACTGGCAATGCTAAAAACTTGTTATCGAAATGAAACTAGTAACATTCCTACGAATTATGATATTTGCAGAGCAAGGAAGGTACATAAGTACGTCTACAAAACATCTGCTTTTAATCTGTGTGATGTCTACGAAAAAACTGATTACAAGAGCTAATCTTCAGTTGTTTTCCAGGGATAATCATGGTTTAAACGACTGAGGCTGATTCTGCAATTATTACTCATGCAAAAGTTCCAGTGGACTTCAGTGACACAGCTCAAAGATATAAGGATTAACTGCATAAATAAGAGTTTCAGGATTAGGGCCAATACACTTTATCCTGAATGTCTATAAAATGATTGTATAGGTCCATCTGCATCAGCTGGAAATGCTTATTTTAAATCCATAATCCAAAAATCCTTCAAATTCAGAATAAAAATAAAAGTATTACTAATGCTGTACACACCTTTCTGAGCTTGACTTTGAGAATAAAATAAGAAGTAAGACATAAGAAATTCTGAAAGTATTTGGAATGATTTTGGCATTGACTTGACAGCACTTGAAATATAACAGCTCTGGCAAAGAGAAATTTTCTTTGATTATGTGATTACTGTAAACCAAATAAATATATACAATCTCTGATGCTCATATATATATAGAGAGAGTGTGTACATATGGCAGATACAACAGCCTCATAACAATAAAAATAAAGTTTATTACTGTACTCCTCGAAGCTGAGGGACTAACTCAGGGGGATTTCATTTATTTAAGTTTTACACATGTGAAAAATATTCCAAGATTCTCCTTCCAAGACAATCCTCTCTGCTGCTCTCATGTTTGGAGCCAGCTCCACCATATACAAATGAGAGGTGTGACTGTCCCGTAAGCATTTAGATCAGGGGCTGCTGAAGTGTTTTACAGTCTTTACCTGTCTTGTCTCTCTAGTCAGACCTAAACCATGATTGCGGCAGAGCACCACAGGAATCACTGATTGCAGCATGAATCTAAAGGTCTAACCTGTCATTACAGTAATTACATCTTTTTCTTTCACTTCTCAGCAGAAAAAGGTTTTGTTGACTGAAGGCCAGATTCTTTATGCAATCCAGTCTTGTATTGCAGATTAGCTCTGGACTAGAATACTGAGGACATATGGAGGAGGAATCCGTTTACACAGATACCACTGAACTAGAATATCACTTAAGACTCCTCAGAGAAGTATATCCATGCACATTTTAATGCATGCAGTGCCCCAAAGTGTATTTAAAGTTGAAAAATAAAATAGAAATTATTTCAATAACCATGAGCTAAAACAGAAAAACAGCCAGGTACACTATAGCTCTAAGGAAATGTTCTAATGCATATGCCCTTAATACCTTTACAAAGCAATTTATCTGACACACATGCACACACATTAAATACTTTCTGCCTTTTTCATTACAATTCAGTTCTTGAGATTTTAAAAACAGTTCAATTTTCCTTCTAATATTGGTCTTTCTTTTTGTTTACTGTTTTAAAAGATGCAAAGGAGAAGAATATGAAGGAAATACTGCTGTCACTGAACATAAATGGAATACAAATGTTTGTAAAAGGCATAATATACAATGCATCCCTAACCTGTATTTTATTTATATTTTAAATATAACATCATTATATTTAAAGCGTATGGACTTATAATGAGTGGTCACAAAAGCTAGCCGATGCAATACATTTGTCTGAACACTAGAGAAGGTTGGCTAGTTATTGGCCAAGATGACCAGCACAAGATATTGGAGACATGCTCAGAGAAAAATGAAACTATGTCCTACCTTCAGCCAAACTTGTTGCGTTTTCTCCTGCATAACATATAACCTGGGCAGCACAACCCTCTATACCTAAATAGCTACTAAGTGCATAGTCCTGGTTACCACAGCATTCTGCTGTTCAGTTTACCAGAGACACAGCTTTCTACTGTACGCTTTCTGGCTCTCATTAACTGGCTTTGTTTGATACTCGCAGCTTTTACAAAGCCAGAAAGGAAAATCCACAGGTTTCTCCAGGTTGCCCACACATCAGTGCAGTATTACAGTTCGCATGTCTCAGGATACACCATTGACTTCTGCCTCTTAGTAGAAAATTCAGTTTGCTACACTGCACCACAAGCTCTTGGGACAGAAAAAAGACAGAGGTTGGCATTTTGCTTCTTGTTACTCACTTGATTTATTGTATTGACAATGGGCTTTTTATTCGAACTGAGTGTGCCTACAGAGTGCGGCACATCCTGCTGACAAAAGTGTGAGTTAGAGCTCTAATATTTGTATACAGTGTCAGTAGGAAAGAAATGTGCATGGAAAGCACAGTGGGGGGAAGCTGGAAGTGAGGATAAAGGAAAAGAACTGGTCCAATAAAAAGGACAGACAAAAATGAGGAAAAACAAATTGAAAACGATTAGGTAAAAATCTGAATTGCTGACACAGCAAATTATATCTGTTGGTATTTACTGAATGGAACTGAAGAAAAGAGAGTGATCTGAATTGCTCTGAAGGCAGTTTTGCCAGGGGAGGTGCCAGCACACCAATGTCAATTTTTGTATTGTAAAATCTGCTGACAATTCCAAAAGGTTTGGCACAGAAGGTCACAGACAGTGCCATATGCCAAGGAAGTCAAGAATGAACACAGAACTGGAGCCAAGCTTCAGTTTTAATAAAAGCTTTGCCTGGCTCCAATTTTAACATAATAGCAAGAAAATACAGATGTCAACATGTATTAAACACATCAAAATAAGTTAAGTCTTTTGGGCTTGGGACAAGAAGGCTTTGTATCATATTCATTTACCACTCACTACAGAAGTAGAGCTTCTGTTTGTGTAATAGCTTCTTATTTCCACCAACTTCACAACGCTGGCAGGGCAAGGCACATTCCACACCATTTGATCAGTCCCTTTCATTCTCATACATGCTTTTCAGACAGGAACATAAACTAGACTTATTTTTTTGCAGCATCTCATAACTGAATCACAGGTTTATGTTTATTTTGTAATGCTAAGTGCTACACTGAAATGGTAGCTACTAACCAAAGAGCAAGACTGTAAAACATGTATACTGTTTTACTGTAAGTTACAAGTTTTGTATTATGTTTTACTCCTGCAAACTTCTGTAAAGCCATCAAAGCTGAGAAAAAGAGAGAGAAAGGGTGCATGTCCCATGAGCAGGCATGGCAGAGTCAGTGGCATGAGGTACTGATAAGAATGTAGATGCTGCTGCAGGGAGCTGAACAGAAGTAGCAATCCCAGGATTTATCCTGAGTGAGTTGGAAGTACGGTGAGCCCAGACTGTCACAGTCCACTGCTACTGGTGCTTCACTTATCTGGGTTAGCCAACCTCACACTCCATATCTACAAAACAGAAGATTAAAGTCAGTGCAGCTATGGCAAGAAGAGCTACAATCATAGCTTTGGATGACAGCCTCACTGAGAAGCACTTGAATTCTGTAACTTTTCAGACTTACTTAATTAAAATAAGTTACACTTGTGTAGAAACTAAGGAAAGCTGAGCTGGAAAAAGTACAATTCATATCTAGTCACTTTTAGCAAATCCAGCTCGTACAGGTTTCAGATAGCCCTCAGCAGGTGGATGACAAGTCCAGCCATGACAGAGTTATTTATTTAACTCGTTGTTCTCTACAGCAGTTTCCTCCATATTTCTAAACCTCTGTGAAAATAAATTATCAGTTTTGCACTGGATCTAGGCAACGTTGTGTCCATTACAACCATTTTAAGTGAGGGAGCTGTGGAAAAACACTTTCTTATTTACTGATGATAGAAATTATTTACTTGGTAAGAAAGTAGAGGCAGAGAAATACAGAGGTAGCAGGTTTCACTTAATAGCATTTAACATAAATGCCAAATTTCATAACATTAATTTGTAAAATGGCAACAGCTACTTGAAAAATTTCCACAGTAGGAAATTCAAGATTTCATTCCAGTTAATCAATTAATCAAAAATTTTGTCTGCATGCCAGCAAAATAAAACCCACATCTTGTACTGGCATTTCTAGCAGCAATTTAAAAGAATGGGCAAAGAGTTTTTTCATCACTGATTTATTATCAAATAAAACTGCTGCCACTTTTCAATTTCTTCTTTTAAAATTGTCCCAGAAGTCTACTTTATAAGCTGGGGAGCATGTGATTCTTTGCCTCATCCTGAAACTTGAAAACCATGACATATTGACAGCTATGGTATTGGAAGATTCATCAACACAAATTCCTTCACTGGCAAGAATCAGAAGCCATTGCTAGAAAGTAAATTATGATTACCCAAATTATCCTTATGGCAAGGAAGCTGGCAGGGTCATGACTATGCACATTCAGTTTGCAGTTAATAAAAATGGCTGAGTAGTAGCAAGGATAAAGCACCTAGCTTTACAAAATATATTGATCAGAATCATAGAAAGGCCTGGGTTGAAAA
>NW_010119832.1:0-7378 GCF_000699245.1 Pterocles gutturalis | reverse complement strand
TATAAATATATTTTATATTTGTATAAATAAACAGATGATAATAATTAAAGAAGCTTATTTAAGAGACATTTTGGTTTTGAAATTTCCCCCATCAGGCTAGCTGGTTTGCCATTCCTACAGTTCTGCTGGGGAGTTTGTCTTTGGGTGGATCTCCCCTTGGATGTGTCGGTCAGGGTGAAGAGGCTGAGGAGGTACTGATGAAATGAACTCCCCCCGCACACAGGCACGCACTGTTTCATTACAGAAACAAAGCCAGTGAGAAGGTGAAGAGTGGGTTCTTTCTGCTCTCTCATGAGTAAATCTTGGCATTTTGCGTAGTTATTGCACATCTGAAATTACAGCCAGACGTGGGTGAGTCCTAGTTATCTGAGTTTCAAGCCCTGCCACGCCACTAAACCCATTGGAGAACTTGGAACCAACTCTTGGTCCCTTTAAAGGGCTTTGTCACATTAGAGGGAAGCTTAGCCAGCGCTTCTCTACAAGAATATGGCTTAAAATCCAGAGTCCTGTAAACCATTTCTGGATGCTGCACAGACCTCAATGTGGTGGAGGAAGGTTTACAGCGTGCTGTCACGAGGAAGGAAGGTGTGACCTGTTGCTGACCAGTGCACAGCCTGGGAGTCCCTATGAAGCCAGCAGCTAACTCTTCTGTACCGCCTGGGCAAAGGGGGAATCTGTCCAGCTCAGACTACATGGTTGTGTGCGTGAGAGAGACTTTTTTTTTTCCTTTGTATCCCATGCTGAAACTTAATTTGTCAATATAGAGAAGAAGCTGCCAGTGCCCAGGGTTGTTTGCAAAGGCAATATACTTCATATTTTGTCCGTAGAAAGAAGTATAGCATGCACACACATACACATGACTGCACAAGCATTCCTCATACCACTGACGGTTTCCCTCTTTGAAGTCGATGGAGGTGGTCACCTTGTTCAGCTCTATTAAATCCTCACCACCACCATCCCAGATGTATAGTTTGTCTTTAACATTAAACACCCCTCGATGACATTTCTTTCCCTCTGTTGCTTGTGTATATGTGTGTTTTCATTTTATTCTTTGGTGGGGTGTCTTGTTTTGCCACTCTGTATTTCAGAGTCCAGGGGTCATGCTCTTCCCCAGCATAAGGTAACCACAGATAAGTTTGCTTCCAGAGTTTGGGTGTATGTTCATCCATGGAAGTTTTTTTTCTGTGTTTTTCCTTGGTAATAAGAGTGTAATAAAATTGTATTAGGGCAGAAGGCATTACCAAAGTCTGCTAATCAGTCTTACAGCATTGGCATTTTAGTAGAATCCAATTCATAAAGCAGGGAACAAATGCTGTTTCTAGCACAAGACATTTCCTGTGCCTCTCAGCATCTGCAGAGTTCATTTGCAGTCAGAACAATCAAGAGAAGCCAGTCTCCAAAATATAAGGGTTTGCTAATATACATCCCCTTTGTTACTGACATTCCAAGGATGTTGAGTTTTTTTAACTGTAAATTTTAAAATGCACAAAATATGCCAATAAGCAAAGGGCCAGCCATGAAGATTATTATTTTATATTAAACCTCTGTTTCTTATAAAGCATTGCAGTTTTACAGATTCCACCATTTCAACCACCAGAGAAGAATTTATATGTACCTTTCATACTTCAAATATTTGAGGACTCCAGAAAAGCACAAGGAAGAAAAATTATGTTTAATAATTAGGAGCTGTTGTTTTTTTAAACCAATGTGTCCAGTTTTTATTTTATTTTTTTTAATCCAACAGGCAATATATTTGCTGGCATCCCAGAATGCAGTTTCTTGGAATATAAACAGTGGCCTAGATTTATTTTATTATATAAAATCCAAAGCCAGTGGTATTGTAATTCAAAGTAACGGAAATAGTTTTCCATGCATGGAAAAAATGTGAGTGCAATGGCCTGATCCAACTCCCATTAAACTTCAGTGGGAGCTGGACTGAGCCCAAGATCGGATCAAATGTGTGAGCTATTCACTCCTGGGATACTATATGTTTCTAGCCCAGTAATAAAAGTTGCTCTACCTTGGATACATCTAAAAAAGACCTTTCCTCCCACCACCCTCACCTCATGTTCTTGTCCATCCTTATTGTGTCAGTACTTAAAGGCGTCAGCTATTTGTATATGACACCCTCAGGCATTGTTAATGTGTCTAATAATTCCAAATTATTTCATTTGGCCTTCCTGCTAAAGACCACACATTTAAGGGAGTTGCAACTCTCCTTGCAGTTTGGCACCACAATTAATTTTGTGGGTGTAAACAACTTTGGGAGTGGAAAAGTTGGCATTGTTAGGGCTGCTATTCATCTGGGTGTCCCCGGATATGTCCTTCTTTTTCCACCTAGAATTTTTTCTGGATGGAAAAAGAAGATGATTTTTGGCCTTTTGTCCCAGCATTCCAGACCTCTGGCAGCCTCGTTGGAGCCAGCAGTTCCTATTGGACTGGGACCATAAAGCGATAGAAGTGACCATTGGATTTCTTCCCCGCCCCTGCCCCACCCTCTCCTTTTTTTACAAGACCTAGGTTTCAGCCTTCTCAACCTTCTGGGAGTTCTGTATCCAAAAATTTGATCCTACTAAACTCTAGCTTAAAACTTAAATTTCTGTGGTGCCCACACATAAAAGAACCTCCTTAGGGTGTTAGTAAGTATAAAATAAGAGCACCGCCGGTTTGGTTTGATGCAAAGCCAAAAGAAAGTCAAACAGAAAGCTGTAGCAGAACTGCTTCTTTACCATGAAAGTTAAAAAGTGGTGGATTTTAAGTTGTGCCTTGTTGGATGCACAAAGCGGTAGAGGGATGTGGGGGTGAGAAGCTAAGCTTGATTCCGAGCTCTGCTGATTATCTGCTTTGTAATCTTCAGAAGTTACTTAATTTCTTTGCATTTTAGCTTCCAGCCTCCTCCTGTATAAAATGAGGAGTGGAATAGCTCCTTTTTCTGTAAAGCTCTTTGAGAAATATGGCTGAAGAAAACCTGATTGAAGGCCTGCCCTCTACACTCATTAACTCTGGCAGGCAGACAGCTGTATCCCCATTGTGCGGAGACACGCTCAATTCGGGACAAAGAGGCTCAGTGGCACCTCAGAGGGTCAGATGCTGGGGGGTTGCTGGGGGTGCTCAGCGGGAGCCTCAGAGAGTCTGTTGCAGCAAAGCCCTACTCCAGCACAACACTGGAGGGAAGACTGTTCTACAAAAGAGAGGTGAACTCGGGGCTTGTTTATTTATGGGTATTGAATGTCTTGCAGCAAGAGTGAGGCTTAGGGAGGTTAGCCTGGTTTCTGAATCAAATACCTGCCTGCTCAAGTTCTGTTTGCAGTTTCATATGGATAAGATTCACACAAAACGCTATTATATAGTGTGTGCTGGTAACCGGCTGCCACATTCCAACCCTGGAGTCACTGCTCTTCAAGGCTGATAGAAATGACCACCCGTAAGTCATGTAAAACTAAAATATTTGGGAGTTAAAGGCACTATGCAAATATACGGTTATTGCAAGTCAGTGAACATCAGCTCCTAAACGGAGCAGAACAGGATGCAAATCTGTCATCATTTTCCAACTGGCTAGTACTACATAAGTTATAACGTGAATGAATGAGGCCTTAGTATGTTCTGCTGCAAGGTAAGCTAAGCAATAGCTGATCCCAGAACAAACAGAAACTTTCATTTTATATTAATTATGGTAAAAAGATAGTGGCAGTGTTGTGATAAAATGTAAATGAACCTTTTAACATCGCTGGACTCTAGGCCATTTGCATTCTTTGGAGTCTCCCATTCTTTGTCCCCAAAAAAGTCTATGGCTACCCAGAGCTCAATGTAACATAGAGACTGCTGCCTTTTGCAGTTCAGGAAACAGCCAAGTTGAACCTAGACATGCAGTGTGAGTGTAACTTACACTTTCTATATGAACTTTCTATGTAGCCCTGACAAAGCATGAATGAAGCAAATCTTGTTCAGTCATATAAAAAACATGCAAGGGTCTCTCTCTGCTCACTTGACTGTGTCCAGGGAAAAGCCTAGTAGGTTTAAATTACGCTGTAGGAGCAATTCCTCATCAACTGTGGCTACAGAAATATAGACTATTTTCATCAGCTGACGCAGACGTAGAACATCCCAAGGAGACCTTGGAAAACACCCTCCAGCAACTAAAGGTCATTTCTCAAGTGTCTGTCACACGGTATTCCAGAACCTACTGCTTACATGGTCATTAACTTTCATTTAGCTTTTGTTTAACTACATTTCAGGTTAAATAGATTCTAGAAGATAATGTATGAAATCAAGTTCGCTGAATGGCAGGCTCTGAAGGAACTGTCATACAACAGACAGTGAGCAGATACGAACATTGGATCCCCTTTTCCTCAAAGGTAGACTCCGGCTATGTCTAATCCGTGGGACCCAGAGATATGTCCCATCTCCTTGGTTCAGATACGTATCCTGGCCATGTCCTGACTCCCTGTCAGGGCAGCACAGGCACCAATACCCCATCTGCAAAGCCTGATGGATGCAGAGACCGTTGAGTGGGTAGCCCGTCCCAGCTCTAGCTCCAGCGTAGATAGCTGGTGGCTTTGGGACTAGGCTACATCATGAGCATACCAGCTCTGAAGTCTAAATATAACCAGCCTCAAAGATAAGTCAAACAGATTGCAGTGGCCAACAGGACACATACCAGAATAGACAAAAAGAATAATGATCAGCCATTGTAAATCCTCAAAGAACAATAATAAAAACCCACATATAATACAATGATCACAGCATGCTCATCCTTCAACCCATTGTCAGTCTCCTCCTGCAGGGCCTGAAGCTGTTACTGTACACTCTTCTTTCTTAGTTCTGTTTAAATGACAGTTGAAATGGTTTTTTTTCTGTTTTGTTTTTTGTTTTTTTTTTTTTTTGCATTAGGATTAAAAAAGGCATGACCTACTCATAGCATTTCCTCAAAGAGAGAAAGAAAGAGAGAACAAACAGTGGGGTTGGGAGTTCTTCCTTTGAGCAGGGATAAAATGCAGCAGCCATAAAACGGAGTGCTAAATATTGCCCTGTGACGTGCCAATTGGACACCTGCCCTAAGCGGCACAGTTGCCTCTCTGTGCTGCCTGCCCAAAGGAAGCTGGGTCTGATGATACCAGCAACAGCTCTGGCTGCAGCAAGCACCAACCTTCAGCAGTGTTACAGAGCGTGCGGTGAGGGTCAGGCCTTAGGTGATTTGGGAAAGGAAGAAGCCTCTGATAAGGAAGGAAATGAAAAGAGAATGAGCAGGCACTGCTTTACTGGGAGGCAGGGAGATTATGATACCTCCCCGAGGCCCCTTCCCTATTAGCGCTGCCCCGTGGTGCTGTCACATGGTGGCCACCATCCTGGGGAATTCAGGACGGAGCTGCTCAAGTATGTTTGCCAATAGAGATGAAACAGTTTAAAGGCTTGCAGCAATAAGGCATATCCTGGGGAAAAAAAAAAAAAAAAAAAAGTCCAGGCTCTTCCTTACCCTAGGGCAGTTTTTTTTCTGAATCATAATTTGTCTTTTAGCTCTTCCTAGAGTGCCATATAGTTGTGTCAATCTTTCGCATGACTGCAAGAGCATCATCATGGTCAGGTGGGATGGGCAGGATGAGGCATTGCCATGCAAGGACACATTACAATCCTGTCTTTCAGGGGAACAACAACAAAAAAGAAGTGGGGTAGCCACGGTGTCACTTAATGACTGTCACAGTCACAGTGCTGGAGCTAATTGTAGCCTTGTTCCCAGCCCGAAGGAGCTGCACAAGTGCTTAGCCATTACCTTTATTGGGCTGAGAAAACATCTGGACCAGGTTTCCAGAGCGGCTGCCCTCTGCAATTCACTGTGATGAGGCCAGCCAGTCTCAGTTTCATTTACCACAGGCAAATTTGTTCTCTCTTGCTTGGGAACAAAAACAGAGTTAACTATTAATGACCTGCCAACTTTCACAAAGCACAAGGCTATGTATTTAGGACAAAAGCATTCAGAGATGGAATTAAGGCAATGAACATTTTATATTAATTCTATGATTTCTAGGAATTATCTATAAATGCCCAGGAAGTACCTAACTCAGCTTTTTTAAAATGCGTGTTTCTGAATGGTTTGCCCCATATGGCAGAGCACAGCTTTCCTTTTTGTTTTCCAGGTTCTCGAACCACTCTAATTCCTTTTATTTAATATTTAATGAAACAGAATTCCTATCTCAATTTCCCCTTAATTGGCTGAGTACATTAAGTTATGGTGACAGGAAATGACAGATGAAAATGACATGCAGTTTTTATATATATTTTTCATCGAGTTCAAAATCTTTTAAAATCATTAGCGCCATTTTACAGATGAAATAGGGAAGGACAGGGCAGGAAATAGCTCATCCCACTGGCACTGGGTGGAGCTAGAGCAGGTGCTGCAGCTGCTCTCTCAGTGCTGCTGCCTGATGGCTGTCTAAATACATTTTGATTGATGAGATAAACTGTAAATACGTCATAGTGCAACTCCGATGTTCAGTAACTATTTTGCTCCCTTCGCAATATAAAGATTTTAGTGAATGTGTGAGATGGGACATATTTTAAAGGAGACAATAGGGAATCATAGTTTTATAAACAGTTACAAGGAATGGCCAGTATGTATTTAATGTTGGTGACTACTAGGTCAGCAAAGCACTAAAGTGCATAGAGCCACACAAACTACCCAGGTCCTCCCAGATAGCCAGTTGTCCTTGGCAATTCAAGGTTGTCTTCCAAGAGGACAGTGTTTCCGTAGTGTTTTGACTGGTCTCACTGTACAACATGCAGGCTTAGGGTTTCCACCATTTTCCCCAAGGACACGATTTCAGAAGCCGAGATCCCCATGTCACATCGGCTTTCCTGCTGTTCTGTCTCCACCTCCCACTACTTAACAGAACTTCTTATTCTCTTTGGTGTTGCCTCTCTGTGCCTCTACATCAGACAGGTTTTTGGGCCCTGTCACAAGAGCCAGGCCTCTCAGATGCCTCCAGTGGCATCAGGCCTGGTAATGCCATCTGGTCTTCATCATCTTTCCGGTGTTGCAGTGATTGTGGCCTGGTCCCCTGAGGGCTTTCCCCCCCTCAGCAGGACCTGGGGCAGCTGCCGTGGCCCCCGGGGATGCGTCACACCTGCCCCCCAGCGAATTTCACGGTGCCTCTCTCAGCTTGGATGGCTCTGAGCTGTCACCACGGGTGGCCCCTCTCGGGCCCCTTTCTGTCACGCCTGCGGAAAGGGCTGCGTGGCCTGGGGTTTCCTGTGAAACCGCTTTCTGCAGGAGGCGGTGACACTCTGCTGCCTGCCCGGGGCCCAGAGGAAGCACTGCCACAGGAGCACTCCCCTCAGCCCCGCAGCCCACCGCTCGACCCCCTCCTGTCCTCCCGGGAGGTAG
>NW_010119831.1:0-15316 GCF_000699245.1 Pterocles gutturalis | reverse complement strand
TGGGGTGTCCCGCGGCGTGGGCGGGCACGTGCCGCGGCTCCCTGGCAGAACCTGCCTCTGCCCTGTCAAACCCGGCAGCAGTCGTGACTGATGCCTGCGTTGCGATCTGCTCAGTGAAGATGATTAAGATGCTGGCCCGGTCCTTACGAAAATAGTGTTCCCAGTGGGAGTTGCAGCATTCGCTGAAGTAGCTCTGATCGCAGCTTTACGCAGCGCTCTGCTGGCCCTGGGAGCTACCAGTCAGAAGGCCAGAAATGTGCTGCTGCACACCTGATTGCAGAGCCTGATTTCATGCTGTTACCACATTCATCCTTCCTCATATTTTTTCTTTAAACTTTTTCATACCAGTTAGCCATTCAGCTTATGCTCATGTTTTGTTTACAAAAGCATTGTAAATTTGCGGTTAATGAGTTTTATGATTAAAAACAAGGCATAAGACTCTTCCCCCCCACCTTTCTTTGTCCCGTCCTAGTATATGCTATACGTTTGTGCTCAGATCTGTTCAGGGAAATGTCTTTGCTTACCTTGGTGGAATAATATGTAATATGGACATATACATGATACAAATGGATAGCTAAGTGCCTTTGATTACTTTATTGAGGCGTCAAAATAACGGAATCTACTGAGAAAGCATTCATAGTGTTAGACTGGTAGACCTGGCCTATGCTTGAAATGTACTGCCCTCTTGTAATGTTTTTGGGTGTATTTGGGTGTCTGTTTTTTCTTAATTTTCTTCTAATAGGACAGTTGGGATGTACCTACCAATAACAGCAAATCTTTATATTCCTGTCTAAGTTTCATTGTGCCATGACTGCTGCTAGTACAGACAAGTTATAGAACCCTTTGCTTTACTTCTGTGACTGTAGAGCTTCCTTCCATGACCCTTTTAAATACGTCACTGTTTTGACTGTTTAGAGGTGGAAGATAAATTTGTGGTTTTCACGTCCGCAGGATACTTGCAAAGCAGTAACAGTTTGTATTGCTTGCCGAGAGAACCCTGGCTGACTGAAGGTGCCGTATGCTTTTCATAAGCATGTAAGCTGTACAACAAATACCTTTTAATAACTGCTTGAGCAAACTGCCAGAAGAAGAAAATCAATGTGCAGACAAGCACTTCTTTTACCAGGAGTGCATTTCTGTGCTCTCTCTGGCTAGTGACATGCATTTTGTCAAAGTAGTATAAATACTTCTAAGAAGTATTTGTTGGCAAAGTAATTCTTCATAAATAAACCTGTTTGAAATTCTAAGACCATGTTTTAAGACATAAATTTCCTAATTGTGGAATATAGAGTAGTATTTGGTCATTATGTGCTTGCTGCCAGGAAGTTAAAGGAACTCACTGAATGGAGGAAGCTTCCTAGTTAGTTATTTGGGGTCCATTTGAGGAAGTAGAAAAACATTTAACAGTCGTAGCCTCTTCTGCAGGTCAAGAGTTTTGTTGGGGGGCGGTGGGGTGTTCATTTTGGGTTGGCTCAGGTAAGAAAGTACCTAATTTTTATTTAAGAGCAGCAAGAAAACTTGGCTTTAGGAATAATAATTATGTAAGAAGATAGAGCTTTTAGATTTAAATCCCTGAATGGTAACCAAAAAGAGTTGACTTTCCTCACTGGAGTAAGCCAAGTCATGGATTACATTTCTGTTGTCTTCTGTAGTGGATTTAGTACACTGAAATACTGCTTTCCTGCATTGCGAAAGGAGCTCCTTTTCCACTCAAAACTGCATTCAGATGCAACACTTTTACTCGTTTGTAGATTTGTAATATAAAAAAATGCTATAATTAATAATGTGAATACATATCTTTCAATCTATAACTACTTGAATTAATATATCCACCTGGCTACAAAAGGAGGTGCAAAACTGAGATTAAACTAGATTACATTGGCATACCTCAGTGTTTACTTGCCCATGTTATTTAAGCCTTTTTGCATAAATTAAAGCAACAAAACAAAGCCCCAAGAAATGGCAGAAAATGTCACCCTTAGAATTCCAAAGTCAACTTGAGTCAAAAAATGGTGCACTTGAAAGAGTCCTCTGATTGCTTCAGTGTGCTTCACCTGAGGCATCATGAGCCAAATTCCGCGTGGGGAGTGCTTCCCTCCAGCCCCTTGCTGCAGCCCAGGCAGAGCCCATAGTCCCTCTTCCAGGACTAAATGTAGCTGCAAGGGCTGAAGGCCACCAGCCTGCTCACAGGCCAGTCCAGAAACCCAGCATCCTGTGGCCTCTGCCTCTGCAGGGGGGGAAACAGGAGGGGAGGGAGCAGCTGCTGCATTTGACAGCCTTCACAAATGGTCGTTTACTGTGCATAATGGTTTCTGTGTGCTTACTTTATGGCCTGATAAAAAGCAGTGTTAGACATGTAGGAGCTACACATATGGTCAAATCTTTACTTTGAGTCTACAAAATGTTGTACTCTCAAAAAAACTGTCTTAGATTGGGCAACCAAAGCTAGTCATTGTTTTGACTGTTTGATTTTTTTCTCATCTCCAGACTGAGCAGTAGGAACAGTGGTGCGATGTTTTGCAAAAGTAAATTGTGAAGTGTTGGGATGGTGTAGTGATAAAAGCCCATGAGGTGAGGGGGTACACGTACCTCCCTTTCTGATGAGCAAGGTATTATTGGCCTTAAAAAAAAAACCAAAAACACTTAAGATGTGTTTGCTAGGTTAGAGTTTTTCCATTAATTGCTGAGGTGGATTATGGATTCTAAGTTTTAAATTCATCTTTTATAACCTGTTACATTTTTAGAGTGAGTATGAAGAGGATGCATAGATTTGAAAGACGGAATACCTCATTACACTGGGGGGTTTGGAGTTTCGGGTTTTTTTCAGCATTAAAATAGCCCTCAGTCACAGAATTTTCATACATGCATAGTTGTAGCACAGCACCACAGCTTGCTTGTTTTCATGTTACAGCAAGAAACTACGCAGAATTTGTTGAATCTACTATCATAAATTTTGAGCAGAACTTTAAAAGCATTAGATCAGTTGTCCCAGAGAGTAAGAGCTGAAATTTAATTACATTTTCTATATCCCAAGGAAGAATATTTCAGCAATTATCATACTGTGCTCAGTTTGCAAAATAATTGCTTAGGGAGGGGAATTATTGTAAGAAACATGGTTTCTTTGTAGATGAGTTCTTTCTGCCACAGTATAACTCAAATTGAAAGCACTTACCTATGTCTTTCTGCCAGACCGAAACAACTTGGTTTAGTTAAACATTTTATATGTTTAGAAACAAGTCCAAATTATTTTTCAATGAGTGAGAAAAAGTTTCTGTGAAGAACAAAAAGAACAGATTTTGGTATCATAGTGCATCTGTTTAATTTTATATTTCTTTTTGTTGTTTTGTATTCAAGGCTTATATGAATCCCATAGCTATGGCCAGAGCACGAGGTCCTGCTCAAACTTCGGGACCAACAATTCAAGACTACTTGAACAGGCCAAGACCAACATGGTAAGTGGCAACACTTGACTGCCCTTCTGACCTTTTGAGTAACAGATTTGTTCCCTCTTACTAAGGTGACGCTGTTACCTACCTCCTCCCCCAGAATACCCAGTAATACATTTTGAAAGATTCCTTGTCTCTGGCCAAGATGTTATTTTCTAAATATGTATGTATTCAATGTCCTCTTTTAAAAACAATAGTCTTTCATTTTGAAATACATATTTCTGATTTGTCTGATTTCGGCAACAGTTTCTCAGAAGAGGAAAATGTTGATCATTCTACCTCTTTCACAAATCCTAGTACCTAAAGCCTACAGATATATTTAATTTTTAAACAAAGTAATCTCTAGAAGAACATTTTGCTGGTATATTCTTAGAACACAGTTTACCCAACAAAATCATCACTTTGAGATATTGTCAACTTACTTTACATTCAGTCCATTTTGCCTCCTCTCATAAGACATTAGAGAGCAATTTACCTAATTGCAGAGTTAGCTTTAGATCTTTCAGAGGGATTTAGCTACTGTACTTAAGTTATTAGTGTTAGGTTACCATATGCATAACTTCTAAAATGCTTTCAGTTTTCTTTCTGTTGGAAGTTCAGCCAAAGCTGAACTTCAAAAAACCCTACAAAAGGTAGACGCTGAAGAAGTTATTTTTAATTATGAAAATTGTGATCTGTCATCCTTTTTATGTAGGGAAGAAGTAAAAGAGCAACTAGAAAAGAAAAAGAAAGGATCCAGGGCTTTGGCTGAGTTTGAAGAGAAGATGAACGAGGTTGGTAATGTTATTAGTATGTTGATTCTTGATTCTTCTTATTTTACATGCTACTTTTCCTCCATTATTGTTAACAGCACCAAGTATCCATAATATTTCACTTTAATCAAGCTTTTGATGAGTAAATGTTTTGTTTCGCTGTATCAGATGTTAAGGTTACCCCTTAACCAATGAAGAGCTACTCTCAGTTCAGAGAATCACTGTATAAAAAGTTCTGAAAATTGCTGCTGAATAAAACTTGAACTTTTAATAAATGTAAATATAGTTATACAAATGCATATGTTTATATTAATAAATGAAACTCATTAATATTCTAGTATGATTAACTAAAGTCTGTTGTGCTAATCTTCACTTGTTTAAGGACCCGCAATCCAAATATGTTGGAAAGAGGTGCCTTACTGGAAACAGACATCTTTGGCAAGGAATGTACTTGTAATATTGATATGGGAGGAGGTACAAAGAATAGCCTTCAGTGTACAGATAGGACTATAAAGCACTTCTTTCTCTCTCATCCTAAGATGATTACATTCCACTCTAGTTCCCTAGTATAAATGCAGCTGTTCTGATGCTTGTGTTCAGTACCTACTGGAGGTCAGCACGGTGTAAGAAAGTTTCACATAGAAGTCCTGTTGTATATGATGAATTTAACTATTCCTTCTTGGGTTCTGGTTTCTTGGGACAAGGTTCAAGCAGTAGTCTTCATCATTGTGTGCAAGTTTCTGGTTGAAGTATATTATGCTCCTCCTCTATTACTTGAAGGGCACAGTACTCTGCTCTTGCTATACCTTTTTGCCTAAGAAGTTATACCAGTATTTGGAGGGTCATGGGGTGCTATTGCAAGAGGATCAATTGTTCTGCACTCTGAGTTTTAGCTTGGTGTGTTTGCTCTAGTATTTCATTATATTCCTTTCCTGATTTTATCTTAGCTTTATTGTGAAATAATCGAAGCTGGCACAGATAGAAGATAACAGCCTTTCAGTGTGGCAGGAGGGCAGAAAGGGATGCAGGGAATCCTGAAGTGGCCGTGAGTTCTTCCTAAAGCTCCTAAGAACAAATCCCTGAATGGTGGAGAAGATCACAAGTCTGTGAATGATGTGCTATCTCTCCTATTTTACTGACAGATGTTGTGTTTTTTTGTTTTAAGCGTAGCACAGTCTTAATATAATGTAAAGAGAACACCTGTCTAGTAAAGCACAGGCTGCTGTTAAAGACCCCTCAGGTAGCTCTGGGTAGCTGGTATATCAAAGTACTCAACCTGCTGCAATACTGTGTAGACACTACCTTGGACCATGGAAGCGCATTATCATTATTCCAGCACTGTGTCCTGGCTAATCTGCCATGCCTCTCAGCAGCACTTTTCAGCTAATTCACAGTACAGACCTGGGGATCTGTGTATCGTACACGTTGCACAGGCATAATCTTACTTAATTCCTTATATTTCAGTCCCTTCAGCACAATATGTGGATTATTGTTGCTTTGTCAATACAATACCAATACAGCTTCAACATGAGGAAAGAGAGGGTCAGAATACTAATAATAAAGAAAGGAGCACAGGATGTGTCTGATACAGGAAGCAGGAGTAGCGCAGATTGAAGCTAGCAGCTTTTCAATCTGATGGGAGCAAGCTGGATTTTTCAGAGCTCTTAAAGGGAGCATGTCAGGGATTGAAGAGGAGGAATGAGGGGAGACTTTTATCTGTGTGCTTGGCCTAATAGAAATAAGAGTGTTTCTATGATGAAGTGTACAATAATTTAATACTCTAATAATTGTTAACACCAGCAAGGTCCAGAACAGACACTAGAGACACCCATACATTGAAGAAGGGTCAGGAGGGTTTGTCTTGAAATTTTGCTTCAGGTGATTTTAAAACTAAGACAGAACAGCAATTTTTCAGGTAGAAAATACCATAGTTTATGACCTTCAAGATATATGATAATCTCTTAAATCCAAACAACTTGAACATTAATGTGTGAACTAACATGGTATTTTGATTAATATTAATCTTCTGTAAAATCAAATGCATTATAGCCTTGGTTAACATCTGTTGTTTATCTTCTGTGGGTTTTGTGAAAACTATATAATGTCAGGTAAAGGACAAGATTTCAAAAAAGGTCTATTAAAAAAATCTGTTTGGAAGTTACACTCATGTCACTGTTTCTGTTTGGTTTTGTTTTCAGAATTGGAGGAAAGAACTGGAAAAACACAGGGAGAAATTACTGGGTGGAAATGAGAGTTCCTCCAAGAAGAAAGAGGTAAGTTATTTTCATTTTCATACAGGCTGTGTTTGGAACTGGATTTATCATTGATGCTGCAATACAGAATGTCATAAATGCATTTTAAAAGCCAGCATCGAAGTACATAAACCTAAACGCACAACAAAAGAACATGATGCCAAAGTAACATTTGTTTTATTCTCTTTTTAAGAAAAAGAAAAAGGAAAAGAAGAAATCTAATAGGGTGAGCAAAATTTTCATTTTTCTGAGTTTTTTTGTTTTGAGGTTGTTCCTATTTGTCATTTAAGCTCTCTTGGAGAGTATAGCTGTAATTTTGAATTTAGCTGTTAAACTGACTGATTTTTATTTGAGAGAGGTGGCTTACATCTATAGAAGGATAATTTTACTTTTGTTTAAAGGGAGGAAGACAGCATTAAAATAAGTATTAAATGAAAAACGTTAGAAGTCACTTTTTACAGTTTTATTTAAGAAATCTATGTATGGCCAGCTTCTTGGAAGTAAAATTTCATTGATACCACTTTGCAAATGAAGAGATTTTAAAGGAAGTGTTTGGATGGACTTTTGACTGTTTGCCAGACAAAATGCTGCATCTCACAAGCTTCACTTTTTGTTGTGTTTGGTCAAGTTGTCTTCATCTTCCTCTTCTTCATCAAGCTCTGATTCTTCCAGCAGTTCATCTGATTCAGAAGATGAGGTAAGAACTGACTTATTAGACTCTAACGTGTTTTGTTCATGAGGCTTATTTAATGCAGACTTTGATGATACATTTTAGAATATTGTTTGAGGGTTTTGTTTGCATAAAACTATTTAATTTTATACATTTGGCAAATATAACAAAGTTGGGAATTTTAAATAGATGTTCAAGAATTTCTTTATGAACACTATACGTTTTGGCTGGCTGGCTTGTAAATGGGATCCATTTCCAGTTTAATATTGAATTGTACGCTGTTCAGTAGAATCCCTGATCTAATCACAAAAATGCAAACATACAACTGTGCTTTTTAGCAAAAATGTTTGCTACAGATAATCAGATTCTACAGCACACATCCAAATAATAAACAGAATCTAGACAACCTGGATTTTTCACCAGTTTACATTTTTTCAATACAGAAAGAGTTATGAAGGTCCTCCGCTAAAAGAATCATTTGTAGTATACTTTATTCCTCGAGAGATCATGATAACATGTAGGAATCTGGTGTTCCCTATTCTTTGCATTTAGTGTAAGTCTTTAATTCTAGTGAGAAGAAATTCACAGTTGTGTTTTTCTTTTTTCCTGAAATATTTGTGGATAGGATAAAAAGCAAGGGAAGAAAAGAAGGAAGAAGAAGTATCGCTCCTCACGGAAATCTTCAACAAGCTCAACTTCTGAATCTGAGTCAGACAGCAAGGTAAATACGCAGATGCATTACCCTTGGCAGTTTTTACTTGATCTGTTTTATGAAGACGTAAACATTTCTGACTTTCGCATATCAATATTTTTCTTATCTTCCACACTTAAAGCCATGTGTTCTTATTGTAGCTGAGCTGCCCTTTTACCTTTTAGATGAATCAGGAATCTACCTCTACCTCTGGCCACAATGCCTGGCAGAAATATAATTTGATCCTTAGAAGATGAACATGCTTTATTCCAGCAATTTTTAGCTATTTTTCTGAATTCAGACACATGCAGCTTTTGTGCTGCTCAAATGTTTAGTTTTAATATTACATTAACACTTGAAAAAATAAAATGTTCTGTGAAATTCTTGTGAATGTGCTAATATGCTATTTCATTGAACACCATCTGTGAAAATACAGACATTGCAGGATATCAGCGGCCAGAATATTGCCTTTCTAAATATGTGGACTGAGTAGTTTCCTGTTGGAGAACTGAGCCTTTCCCAAATGCATATTAAATTGAGGGTGTCTTTTTTGTTTTTCTGAAAGTAGAGCAATGTACATACACAGGTATACTGAATGAGCAAAAGAAAGAGAAGATATATGAGGCAATTTGCTGTGTTATGTTAGCATTTTTCTGTGTGGATAGTAACTGTACTTCTTGCCTAAGTATTAATAGTACAGAGTTGTTCAGATTCTGCGTATAGACTTTATCACAGGCTTTCACTGGAGTACCTAATTCAGTGTGGTATAAATTGTGATGAATCACTGCTTGCATACACCTGTGAATTTGTGCTAATGGAGAGTTTGAAAACTTCTGCTACATAGACGGACACAGAGATAACCTTACTGCTGAAACCGGAAGGCAGAAAAGAAAACTCTGCGGAAATATCTGCTTAACCCCTTCCTGATCAGCAGAGATGAGCATGGATAGAGCATAAAGACTCCAGACTGTTACATGCTAGACATACCTTATATGTGGTTACCGTAGTGATAGATGGTATCCTTTCCAGAGGCTATGTGTAGTGCAAGGACTCTCTTACCTGATTCCATACAGACCTTTTCACACTGCTGTTTCAGGAAATCAGCGGCTGCACCAAAACTATGGTTTTTTCATATTTTTCCTGTTAACTGCAAGGCAGAAAAAATGACTTTGAAGAATGACCTTCAATAGACAGAAAAAGACAATGGGTCAGACTCCCTTTGGTATTTCTGCCTTTTTCCTGAAAGAATGTTGTCATGGTTTATGTTTTTCTTTCTATTTAGGACAGTACAAAAAAGAAGAGGTCAAGGGAAGATCATGAAAAAGAGAAGGTATTTTTACTATTTAAATACTTGCATCAGAACTGTATTTTACATACCTAATGGCGCTCTCTCTCTCTTTCTCTCTCCTCCCCTCTTTTTTTCCTGTCCAAAATTACACGGTCAGAAGGTATTCAGTACCCCAGATTTGAGGCAGGCTTTTAGCTGGGTTCAGCCCCTGTTTTAGTAATTGTTAGTGGAAACTGCTGGATCTGTTCTTGTTTTGAAGGTAAATGAAAATGTATCTGCTGTAGTAGATCAGCTGCATTCTAGTATTTTGGGTTTTATCTTGAACAGTTACACAGAGCTAAAATATGTAGGATATTTCAGTGGCATGACTGGTAGGATGCTGGTTTGTTGCTGTAAATTAAGGAACATCAAGCAGAGGGTATATTTAAATGTAGTTATAATTGTAGATATTTTACTTAGGACAGCTTTGAAAAAATGCAGAGAAAAATGTATTAGCTTAAGAAAAATTACCTTATTCTGTCTTTTCTCTGAGCATGAATACCCTGTCTCCTTCCCACCACTGCACCATTTTGTACACGCATCTGAGGGCTTTTCTTCCTTCCATTATATTTATTGCAAATAATCTCGTTGACTTAAATTTTAGTTATTTCTACACTATATGTAAACTAAGAATGCTTTCAGAGTCCGCCCTAGTCTTTATCTCCAGTTTCCTTTCTTATCACATCAGCCTCTAGTACTCCAGTCAACAGGATTGACTTCGATGTACAAATTCTCCATTGCATAAGGCAAATGTGTTGATTTTTTTTTTTTCCCTTGCTCCTGCTTCCATGTCACAGAGTTTCCATTTCCCACCAGCTCCTTTTAACTTTCAGTAGCTTCTCTTCAAAGACAAGTGTCTTACCATTACTCCTTATTCTTGGTTAAGCTGTAATGCTACTTTCACACATCTTCTGAAAGCAAAGGACATTTGGGGACTAGAGGTCTTCCACTCTTTGAAGATGCCTTGTCTCTCAAATGGGCAGCACCATGTGTACTTTTCATAAGTACTTTTGGGAAAGGATTAAGGTACCTATAATAAACTAAATACCCTGGGTGACATGTTTGATCCCACCTAGCAAAAACATTATTGGCAAGAATTTTTTTCAGTTTCTGGCCTTAGAAATTGAATGGAAGAAAGTAGCTTCAGTCTTAGGAACACCTTGCCTGGCCCAGAGCAACGGGGGAGGCAGGGCGTGGGGAGTAGCTCATAGAGCAATCTCACGCTGCATCAAAATTTAAAAAAAAAAAAAAAAAAACAAACCAAAAAAAACTGTCCTTTAAATATACTGAGATTATATATTAAGTCTTGAAGTGCAGCTGGCAGGGACATCTTGCCCTGGTTGGACACAAATATAGAGGGAGAATTTTCTTTTAGTTTCATCAACAAAGCAAGTGTCTGAAGCTGCAGTGTTTGTATGTGCATATTGAGACACCTTAATTTACACAGTAGTATTTAAAAGTGGTGAAACACGTTCAAATGTTTACTCCTTCATGTGTTATTATTCAAAGCAGGAGACTATATTGTAGTATTCTTCCTCTCACTTTTAGAAGGCTGCTATATCTTGGTAACAAGAGAGGAATGTACAGAAAGAGACTATTTCCACTAGAAGTATTTTATCAGTTGGTAGAATAATTTGTTAATGATCATTAGTTTAATGTCAACAATTTTTAAAAATATTTCACAACTTAGAGATAATATTTCAATCTAAGTTTTAAGCAGAAGTTTTATAAAATTTGAATGGCCTTTGTTTACTCACGAATAAATTGCTTTTTGTAGGAAGGCAAAAATCACCCCAGGAAAAGGAAGAAAGCTGATCGTGGTGATGGACCTTTATCATCAGAATCTTTATCAGAGTCAGATCAGACAGAGGAGGTCAGTGTGAAATCTCAATTTCAGATATTATAATGCTTTTAGCTTACTGATTCACAAGTAGATGAACAAACTAGCTTAGATTTAATATATTGTTGAAACTGGTCTGCTCTGTACAGTTGAATTTAAAAGGTGTAGCACATTCAGATTGGTTTCTATTTTTCTCCGTAATAAAAACCATTAGTAAGAACTGTTTACTACAGCTCTTACCACCTACAAGTCATTTTGAATTAAGTTTCTTTAAAATTTTCACCTTTTTACAGGTATTTTGGAGCTCAGTGAAATGAGGCTGATTGCTGTGGTGTCCTTCACAAGATTTCTCTTTGTTTGTGAATAGATAGGCACATTTCAAGAGGGTTAAAATGTTTCAGCTCCCTTTTCCAGTGAATTAAAAAATTTCAGGCATAATACCCCTACTCTTGCCATTGCGTATATCTACTTTTAAGATTTGTGTTCTTGCAGGATTACAAAATTTGTGAAAGTTGCAATGTGTTGCATTTTTTCATTAAGAATTTTTATCATGTTATTAGCTTAGTAATTTTACCTTTGTATCTCTGCTGTTTCTTGTTCTGCTGTGTGTTAAAAGCCAAATGTCTTCCCAAATTGGATGTTTATAGGATAATGCATATTCTAGACTATAACACAGATAACTAGTGCATCTTCATGGGTTATTGTTCAGTGTGTTCTACCACTGTTGTGCCATTATTCATTTATATGGAACAAAAGCTCAAACTTTTATTTAAAACAGCATTTCCAAAGCTGCTCTCCCATTACATTTGATTTGATTTTCTTTTTTTTAAGGTGCAAACGAAAAAGAAGAAGAACAATGAGGAAAAAGAGAAAACAGCAAGTATCCTTCTTACTCATACTGTAGTTTTAGGATATAAATACTCTGTACTTGGTTAATAACCAGTTTCACATTTTTCAGGAATACAAAGGTTTTATAGCAAAAGTCTACTGTCACATGAATCTAAATTAACAATTTCTCTATTTGCCTGCTGAAGACACTTTTTCAGTTGTTGAATTAAAGGAAGAATTTGTCACTATAGATATTTTTCACTATATATATAAATATGATTTGAAATTTGTATAGGTTTAACACTTATTGTAGCATGTATTTTACTCTGTACCAAGCTACTAGAACTACTAATATCTATATAGTATTGGGTAGGGTAGCAGTTTGCCGCACAGACATCAGTGCTGTTCCTTTATTAGTGTATAATTCTTCCTTGGTAAGCCCCCCTTACCAGACCGTGGCGCAGGTGCTGGAGATTCTAGACAAGTGTAGTTGAACTATTTAATTTTGCACAGTAAATATAAGCACTTTTAAATATGTAAACATCCTACTTATTCCCACATATATAAGGTGTCACTGCTTGTCAAAGCACTTCCTTATTACTTTCTCAGAAATCTATAGAGCACTGAAAGTAATTTAAAAGATTAGGAAATGTAATAGTGACAGTGATGAGAGGCATGAAATAGCCAGACCATGATGGAAATAAATTGAAGACTGCTCATAATAGTGCAAATTACTGGGTAAAATATGAATCTTCTTTTTGTGATTTCTGCATAGGCTTTTGTAGAAATCTCTTTCGAAATGTTTTTGTAAAGATATCCTTTCCATGCTCTCATTTTGCATTAGCAGAATTTAATAGATGGCAATTTTATTGTACAGTAACTTGCATTTAATTTTATTATTATTTTAGGATAAAACAAAAAAGAGAAAGAAGCACAAGAAACATGGTAAAAAGAAGAAAAAGAAGATTGCTGGTTCAAATTCAGATTCGGAATAATATTTTAAAAAAACAAGACTATCAACAGAAGTGCAATGACTGAAGGAAACTTAAACTGTGAAATGACAGCAAACTTTACCAAACTGCATGAGTTTTCCTATGTTTTAGAAATATTCCTAATCTTTCAGTAGCCAGCCAGATGCAGCTGTGCTGCGAAAGACCATTGTTATTGCCTGCTGCTTAATACATGAGGTACAACTTTTATAAAATTCTAGCAAGCAGTGTTAGATGTTTGAAACAAGATGAGATGGTAGTCCAGCTGAGGTGTAAAATATTGGAAAATAAGAGTTAAACTTTTTAGATAGTAAAAGTAGTATTTTAAAGCATTAGTAATAGTCTTTATTTGTAAATCAAGACAAATAAAATACCAAGTTCATCCTGCAGGTTGATACTATACATAAACTATTACAAGCTGCTGTCTGCTAATGCATTTACAAAATGGGAAATTAATTATAACTATTAAATGCTGCCTTTGTAGAAATGTTTTGTCATATGCCCCATTACCATCTTCATGCTTATGAGAAGGGGAATGCTACCATTTTGGCTGACTGAGTAGGGTGCCTTTGCCTTTGATTCTTGCAAATCTCTGCTATTTTTAATCCGTGCAGCATCTCTGATCATAGGGAAGCCAGAGCTGTTGTCAGCAGATTTTCTGAATAAGCAGTTCTGGGCTTCTAAGCATGTGCTTCTGCATTAAGCAAGAGCAATGACATTTTGCAGTATAACTGACATTCAAAACCTGAAGATTTTACCTCTGCTTCTTTGAAATAGCGATAGATCTTTGCTAGTAAATATGCATATTTCATTTAATGTAATTTTGGTTTAGTTGAACACTTCTTGCAAACACTGGTAACTTTCTTTGCATTATCTTTAGAATTGCTTTGCATGATTTTTTTAAATTAATGAAATGCAGGTAATTGTTTGTTGTAAGCAGTTCTATGAATTACGTTCCACATGCAGAGTTTCATGTATGTATTTAGTTTTTCTTGTGGTTAAGTTCATTGCTGTGTTTAAGTGCACACTTGCTGAAGATATTTAGCATGTAAAAAGCAGGGTTTTGATACCTTAACAGCTTCATATTGAAGCTGATTTTACTCTAAGCAAGTTCAGTGGCAGACCCATTACGTGATGTGTCTTGTTGGATAAAAAAAAAAAAAACCTACTGCCAGAATCTCATTAAAGTTACTGTTTAAACAGTTTGTATTTATATTTTTGTACTTGAGGGCTACAGAATGTTGACCTAAATCATAAAGCTGTTTTACTTTAAATTAGTTGCTTTGGGAATTGAAAAAAAGCTTTTATAAATTAAATGTGCACACAAGAAAACACAAGCAACCGTTCGATTTTAGTTTTTACATGAAATTCTCGTTGTGTCTTCCATTGAAGTAGCCATTGCTGGGCCTCCTGTTAGCCTTTAAAAGCTGATCATCCTTCCTGAGTCGTTGACTATAGAGTGTACTCTTGATCCACCTTTTTTTTCATTGCACAGGTGCTAACTTAGAACTTACTACTGTTGCATACAGATGCTTCAAATTTTGTATTGCCAAGAATTTCAAGACCTTTTAGGACCTTGATTATTAGTCTGCAAACCACAACTGTAATCTGGGGTGGAAAGATCATTTCATATTGCCATTCTACAGAGAAATGGACATCTCAAGTTCTTGGGAAAATACAGGCATTGAGTTGTAACAGTGTCCCTCTAAACCATAGTTAGAATATTTTGATCAAATATTTTTTACTGTTGGGCTTGATGTTACTGATTCTAGACCCTGTTTTGTCAGTGAGGCTAAAATAAAAGCAAGATGCTGTGAACAGTAAGGGTTTGGTTTGGGGTTTGTGTTTGGTTTCGTTGGGGTTAAGTTGTGGGATTGCAGTTCTGGTAAAAGAACCTGTAATGAACCATAGCATAAATGTGCTGTGTGGTACCTTATTTGACTCTTACACAACTACCTGCAACAAAAAGAAATAAAAATGGAAATGAGAGCCCCAGTCTTACACATACACAAGCCATTTTCATTGTCCGAATGTAACTATTTGTTCTAGTCACCGGTGTGCTTCAGATGCTGCTGCCACGCATTGGAAGCAGTGTAGCTATTCCAGGGGCTTATGGGCTTTGTCAGTGCACAGCAAAGCTCCTTTAATACCTACAGGGAAATGTTTCCGTTTTCAATACCTCAACAAATACATTGCGACTCTTCAGGTGTCCTCTCTTTCCCAAGGTAAGGCTGGTTGCAGCCCCCCCCCAGCTCTCCCGACTCCGAGGAGAGGGCCAGGGATGTGGGGTTCGGGTGGTACCGGGCGCCCTACAGGCACGCTACAAAGTAGAAAATGAGCACTGCGGGAATAAGAGTATTTTAATGGACTTCTGCCGTCTGACAGCGGATGACCGAACAGTATCATATGTACTTAATGCTTAGCTCTTCTTTCCGGAAACAAGTTTGACGTTATTTTATTTTATACAACTGGGGTTTTTTTAATGTATGATTAAAATTTATCTTCGTTATGCCTATATATA
>NW_010119830.1:0-3922 GCF_000699245.1 Pterocles gutturalis | reverse complement strand
CGAGCCAAGGGCTAACCCACCACAAGTAGAGAGCACATTTATAGGAATATTTTATGTAAAAATATATTGATGTAATTTGTGGCTTAGTTTACAATACGCCCCATATATAATATGATAAATATAATAATATTATGTAACGTGATATAATATACTAGTATGGTATAGTATAGTACACACTGTAATTCAGAGATTGATCATAAAATAGTGGGTTTGTATTAGCATGTAAAAAAATAATGATCTGCATAAATATTTTGACATTACCTTCACTGTGTGGCAAATAGCTATCGTCAGAGCATGTAACAGACAATGCAGCTGCTACACAACTTTTCTCTACACTGAAAACTCAAGGGTGAAATATGTCTGAAAGAGGAATTAAAAATATTAAATTAGCTTACTTCACTTACTGCAAGGAAGGAACTGGTAACTGACCATCTCTAGGGCTGCAGGTCTGGAAAGATATAGCATAATTATTTACTAAGGATATAGTTCCATAATTTTTTTGCCAAAACTCTCTTACACTAAAGTAATTAGTTTTGTCTTTCAGGCTTTATAATTCTTTATTTAGATGTCATCCTCAAGATGGGGATGAGATCTCTGTTTCCACTGGTAGTAGCCAAAGTTTCCTCAGCTAATGGAAAGTAAAATAAAGCATAAATAGTCAAGAAAAGGAAGAAGATTCACTGGGAAGTAATTGTGTGAAAGCAACACTGTTTGCAAGAACCTTTTATATATATGAAGTTGTTTAAAAAATAAAGTCATTCTTATAGAATTGTAGATATTCTGTGAAGACATATATGCAGTCAGCTGACTCATAACCATATTTCACATGTCAAAACCTCAGCATTAATTTGTTTTTCAGAAACTAAGGTTAAGGAATAAATCATAAAAAGAAAAAATATTTTCAATGTGTCATAAATAACCCAAGGAACTGTCGGTCAAACCTAAAAAATGCAGTTGTTTCAGTAGGAAATATAGAATGAAAGCGTATTTCTAATATTTGATACTTGAGAATTATGATTCCACCTAAAAATAGGTCTAAATAATTCCTTCTCATTCTTAGCAGAAAGGCCACAACCACAGAAAAAAATGAACTGCATTACGAATATGTCAGAGAAATGAGAGAGTCTTCCTGAGCCCTATGGATATCCTGCTTAACAGGAACTCCCTGGATGCTTAAATCATTTAGATCACACCCTTACTCACTAAGGGCAAGAAATCTTTGCTATTAAATTTTATTTTTAATAATGCACCTATTTATAAAAACAAACCAATACATGTCTACTTTTGTTTGACTTAGTTTCTACAAAATTACAGATGTGGTCTAGGATCAGCTTCACAGGAGTTTGAACTCAGACACTTTACGTCAAAGTAATAATTGTACAAAGTGGTAGGACTCCTAGACATTTTCCAAGGACGAAAGCACAAAACTGAAAAATATTTTGTTACAGTCTTTAAAGTCTCAACTCTTAAATTGCCAAACTAAGATACTAAAGTAGGTTATATGTGAACCTCTTGCACACAGGTTATACACTGATAAAAAAGGTGCATTTGGAAACTGAACTGTCTACACCTCCAGCAATGATGTGCAAACTCTCCTTGTTGAGATCACGTTTTTTTTATGTGTTGGTTCCAAAGAAAGATCATTAGGTTATCAAAAGCCTTCTCTGGGAACAAAGGAACAACAATTCAATCCACAGAACTGGTTGGATAGAAAGCCAGAAGAATGGAAGCACATTTTCTACATCAAATGCATACTGACAAAATAAATGAATTTCTTCCTTAGAGGAAAGCACTACACAAGAAGGTGTAAGAAATAAATTTTTTACAGTGAGAACATTCACTGGAACAACCTCTCCAGGGACGCGGTAGAGTTCCCATCACTGGAGGTTTTCAAGATGTGACTGGACAGGGTGCTAGACAATCTCATCTAGGCTCTGTTTCTCACAAAAGGTTGGAGCAAATGATCGAGGTCCCTTCCGACATGGGCTGTTCTGTGATTCTATAATAGCAAAAAGCATGTAAAACTAATAGAATTACCAGGGAAATAGAGAGCCTGTCATATAACAGAGGACTGAGAAAGTTTAGGTTGTCTAGTGCAGCAAAATGTAGGCTGAAAGGAGATATGAGTGTTTCTCCTAAATCTATCAGTGAGAAAAATCACAAAAAAAAAAAAAAAAAGGTGAACAGTTATTTAAGTTAAAGGGTAAGTATCATAGGTACAAAGTGATACTGATTTTTCATTAAATATTCATGTATTCATTAAATATTTTCACAGAAGTACTCATCACCTCTCATGAGCTTCTTAAATCTGTACAAATGAATTGTGACAGTGCTGGGTATTAATGAGAGGACATAAAATTGCTTACATGACATTTTTCATATGATAACAAGACAGCTTTGTATTAACAACATATATCAGCAGCCTGAATGTGATAGAAGAACGTATTTTTCAAAAAATCAAGGTTACATTTATGATTGAATTAGCACTGCACCAAATATTATTCAAAATAAAGAAATCTCCTCAAGAGTTAGAATCCAGAAAAAAAGCAGAGAAAGTAGCTATTACCTTTTAACATAAATTTTAAATAATCCTGTAAACAGAAGACATCCATAGTGTTCTGGAATTTAACTGGCACCTAAGAATATTGGAGTATATGTGTAGGAACATCTGCTCTTGGGTTAAATGTATTGTGCATACTGTAAACAAAGAGAAATTATGCAACTTCAGATTATAATGGATTTGCACAGAGAGGAAGAGAGAGGGGACAGGAAATCACACTGGAAATATTAATTCTGGCTTTTCCAGATTTTGAAATCTTAATCATTCTTTTAATACAGTTTGTGGGTATCTAAATAATAGGTGCATTCAACTATTAACAAGGAAAGAATAAAGTCCCAGTCATGCAAGGGATACAATATGAGCAAACCACTCTTCTACAAAATTCCACTGACCTTCACAGGATGAATTATTCCAGCTGAGGGTGTCCCCAACAAACATACTTAACTTTCTGGTTACAGTACTAATCAAAAACAAATGAATGGAATACTGGAGATTAATCTGGAAGCATTAAAGAACAGAATCTCATCTCCCAGATGTTTCAGGTTCCTAAATTTGAATCCAGATGATTTGTTTTACGTCTCTGGCTGTTCAGGGTTAAGCCATTACTAACTCTACGGAGTTAGGAGGGGAAGGGAGACATCCATAACTTAGCTATCTTGTCTTCTGCAAACTACCCTGCATCCCTATGGGATTTAATGTCATATTTTTATTTTTTAAGCACTCAGTAGTCTGAGCCTAGGATACCAAAGTATCAGGAAACTTCAGAACAAAGAGAGAATAGACACATTAGAATTGTCTAGTACAAGGGTTAGAATTATTTGTACAGGAGATAAAGCTTTCTTGACAGACAGTTCAAGACTGATGAACAAATTTCAGTAGGAATTAAGAACAAACATATAGCTGAGAGTACATGTATTCAATTATTTTTAAAAAAACCAAACCCTGTATGACTTGCCCTTGCAGAGAAAAATAAAGACAGACTTGCATATGGGTGATGCTGGTCACACAAACCATAATGTAGGACTGAATAGCAAGCCATGCCCCCTCTCAGGATGATTGTATAAAAACTGTGCAAGCTGAGGCTTACTGATTTTACTTGTGCTACAGCAGGAGATCTTCCAGGTTTTTCTTCCAACCCACTCTAATTTTCAAATGCCCTGTGAAATTTTGTTTAAAGATGAAAAGCATCAGAGTGGTTTCTTCCATTCCTGTTAAGAACAGCATTTATTTTTTTCTTTTTAACAATAGTGTCTGTCTTTTTGAAAGGATGTCATTACTGCAGACAAATTTATAAAGCCACATCAAAACTAAGTTCACAAGAACAGCACCTGAGTACCTGTCCTGGGTTAAGCTGAGACAGAG
>NW_010119829.1:19572-39982 GCF_000699245.1 Pterocles gutturalis | reverse complement strand
AATGGCCTCAAGTTGCACCAGAGGAGGTTCAGGCTAGATACTGGAAAATATTTCTTCACCAAAAGAGTGACCAGGCATTGGAACAGGCTGCCCAGGGAAGTGGTGGAGTCACCATCCCTGGAGGGGTTCAGGAAACGTGTAGATGTGGTGCTTAGGGACATGGTTTAGTGAGTTAGGTGGTGGTGTGTTTACAGCTGGACTTGATGATCCTCCAGGTCTTTTCCAACCTTACTGATTCTATGATAATTCTATTATAATCCTTGATAAATGTTTTAAACAAGCTAGATACATAATAATTTACTAAGAAAAGCAGTAAAATCCTAAGCATTTCCTTCCCCCTTGGTATAACTAGATTTTGAGTTCTGACTGAAACAAGCCAGGATTAAAAGCATTTAAATCACATGAAGCCTTTATTCTCAATCATCTGCACTTCCATTAATTTGAAAGTGTCTGTGCTGATTTGAAAGAGTAAAATACCACCAGATTGAAAAGCTACGTGTTTTCCATTACAAAAACCTCTTATAAAAGTCCTTTTCAGTGTGGACAACTGAAAGAAAGAGATAGTTTCAAGAGCCAGTAGATTAGCTTCAGTACTACAACAGTAATATTATCAATAAATTGATATATATGGCAAAGCAACACCAGTTTATTCTTACTGCAATAGAACATTTTCCATATTGCATAATGTTTATCCTCTCCTCCCCTTATTATTGATCTACCAGGGATTGCAACATTCAGGACATGGAGAAGCAACTTAGAGCAGTGGCTGTGTAAAAAGTCAGGATGTGTTTTATAGCTTGCATTTTAAATTGATAATGGGAAGATGATAGAGTTCTTATTTTTTTCCACACAGCATTTACTCACACAACTTTGTTCTGAAAAGGTTAAGTAGAGTCTAGAAATAGGCACTGCGAGTGGCAAGTTGAAGAGCTGGAAGACAAGACTGAGAGGCTGAACTCACTAACATACAAGGCAGTAGAGGAAAGCAAAAGCACAGTGCCTTTATAATACAGCTTGCGTGTGAAGACTTTGGTCCGTGTTATGCGAGTCACCATCCTGGACAGGTTTCCACTTTCACATTTCACAAAGACACTCATCACTCAGTTTGCACAGTGACCTCCTTTCTCCAGTGTTAGATTGGTGGCCAAGTGGCTTCTGCACACATTCATTCATACTTCTCACTAAATTTGCCGCATTTCAGAGAACTGGCAAGGGCTGAATTAACTACACAGGCACTTTAGAGATTAGAGAAGTGAAGTAACTAGTACACAGAATCAGCAAAGTACTCCCTGCAATCTCCCATTTCACTAATAAAACATTTGTTTGGTGATCAACCTATGTTTTAAGTCAATTCAGTCTACTAAAGCAATGCAAAGAGGAAGCTACTGGATTTGAAAGGGCTAAATGTTTTTTTAAAATATTTATAAAGTTACGGTACAGCAGAAAAATGTACCATATCGGTGTTTGGGCACAGGTAAAAGTTAAGGCAAATGGGAATCGGCATTTGAGAAGACCATGTTCCTTTGGACTATCAGACACAGCTTAAATTTGCTTCTCTTGATGGCAATATTTGTCTTTGAGGGCTATTGTTAGTAGAACAAAAAAAGCCACCCCTTTGGACAATATCTTCTGTCTTCTTTTGCTCTTTACAAAGTATTTTGTCTCCCAGTTGTGCCACTGCCTTTCTACACTCTTGTTACTACTCTCCATCTTTGCTCAAATACTTGTTCAACAGCAGTAAAACATCTTTGCATTTTTACTGCAACTCAGAACACATGAGCTCTGAACAGTATCTCAAGCTGATTTTACAGAGTATTTACCTGAAGTAACATGATTCTGTTTCTTATAAATTATGTACCATGCAGTCATTCCTAACCGATAGTTTTAAGACAGATAAACCAAGGTAAGACCTCACTAAAGGAGCTGGTGCTTCAAACTGTCTCTGCTGTTCATCTACTGCTTCTAGCAAGACAGTTCAGTTTACTAAGCAGGCAGGAAACTCCAAAGCACGTGTGTGTGTGTGGGGGGTGACTTGTTTTTCACCAGCTTGGTGAAAAGGATCAAACCACCAAAAAATCAGACAAGTGGCTAGACTGACTCAGGTGCTGGGGAGAAGAAGCCAGCCCCTTTTCGGTGACAGTGATCTGTTGAATTAAGTCATCAGTCCTATCTGCACCTTAAGTGGAAGCCTCTTGGCCAAAGGCCCATGAGATTATTCTCCCATTGTTCATAAATTATCTCTCCTCTTTTGTCTAACAGAAAGATGGTATAAGAATGGCACTTGAAGTTAGTACAAGAAAGGGTGTGTGTGTGAACACTGATGGATATTTATTGCAGATCAACTCAAAATCAGCAGTTCACTGAGCTCTAAAATGTCATCACTTATCACACCTAATGCAACATTGTTTATTGCACAAAGGTGTAATATGCAAATACACCAATCAAAAAGCACCAAGTCTTTAGCACTGGAAGTCAGCCATCAAATTATTAAATACCTATGATGGGTATCTTTAGGGGCATATATGAAGGGCTGTTTTCAAATTCTTCCTCTTGCTTTGGAATCATCCTTAAGTAGAACGTTTCTTTAAAATCCTTTTTTGCAGAAGCTGCTGGCATTTTAAAGTTGCAATGGCAGAGCAATATCCCAACAGAGAAAAAAACCTATTAGACCTCTGCTGAAAATTAAGTAGCCAAATTAAAAAAAAAAAAAAAAAATCACTTTATGCATGTCCAATAGCATCTAAATTACTTTTTAAAATTGCAGCCTGGGATTTAGTATGAAACTTCACATTGTGCATACACAAAATTTCACTTGCATCTGACTTGATAATTCCTCAAGATATCAGCACATTTTCAGCCTCTTATTACCAAGTGTTTCGAGGCATTCACAATTTCCAAGATGTTGCCACTGCTCTCCAGTGTTACACTTTAAGCACTTCTGCAGTGAACAAATGTCTTAAAACACTGGAGAAGAAAAAAGCAGTTGTAAACTTGCAAACCAAAAGCAAATCAGTAAAGTTAAACATTAACTGTCAGACAAGGTTTGCATGTGCGTATCTGATTGCAGCACCACTAGATCAAGCCTGTTACACTCTGTATGGCTGCTGGACTACATTGCCATGACTAACAAACACTGTGTTGCTGCACTGGCCCAGAAGCAGATATAAAAAACATTGGAAAAAACAGCAACTCAGATGTATTTATTTTAAATTTTTGGTGCTCAGAGAAGGACGTCTTTACTTGGTTTCCAGCAAGTCCATATTCTTGTTGGCAACATTTCTCTGTGGGTAAAAGAGGTGATGCAGAGTCAAGTTGTTCCCTCTCTCACCGTTCCCCCCTTTATCCACTGTTTCTGGAATTGATTTAAATTAGCCTTCATCTCTCTATTTTAAATAATGCCAAATATCCAAATATTTTCTTTTTTTGTTGGGTGAGGATAGAGAAGAGGGAAGGATTTGGTTTTTTTTTTTTTCCACATAACCAGAGGAGTAATACCATGTTATGTATGCTTTGTAACAGGACTTTCAAAATACTAAGTAAACAAGAATAAAAAGCAGCACCATCAAAACACATGGTATCACTAGCCAACTTGGCACATCTACTAAAAATCTACTGAATATCTATTTGGCATCAGCCTTTCTCAAAATAATCCAAATTAAAAAAAACTGCTTAACAGATCCCCACATGCTCTGGGAAACTAAATGGAAAGCTGTACCCCTCCCAACAGCCCTGACATGTGATGATTGGAAAAGCCGCAGAGACGTACATCAGAAATTCCAGATAACAGAACATTTCCAGATAATGCTATTTCTTCCCTTAATTGTGTTACCCCTAAAATATCCTTGTATCCTCTTCATGGGTGATCCTGGTCCTAAGAAAAGTAATTAACTTCAGTGATGTAAGATCAAACCTACTATAGGAGGAGAAAGGTTCTACTGTCTATATATTGAAAATAAGTCTGTCACAGATACCCACAAAGAATTCAATGAAGGTGACTAAATTGGAGCCTAGCGAGTTTACATAGTCACCAAACTTTCTCAGGGCAATTCAAGGTATTTAAGTAGAAGTACTAAATGTTTTATAATAAGATTTTACCTTATTACAAGAGCTTGAGCTCTTGATTTGTTTGTAACTGCTTTCTTTCTGCATCTAACACAATGCTGGTTTGCCTTTCTGTTTATCCAGCTTAGATAATTTCCATTATTCTGGTAATGAGGAAAAGGAAGGGAAAAAACATTAAACATATCCTTACTAGCTAACTTTGAACTAATAATCTGAGTTTTTTACAGTTAGCTTGCATAATGATGGCTATGCCTAGGTTATCAAGCCTACAGTTACATTGTTATTTACCACAACATATATACCTAGCTGTGCTTTGTGTATGTGCTTGTTTCATATAAAATAGCATCATTCATATACTATTAAAAAAATAAAAACTATCAATTATTAAAATGTACAGAGACAGATTTCTTTGCAAAGCAATATGAAGTCAGTCCCTTCTGTTTTTTTAATTCATGACTTATGATCTATTAATTGTCTCAGTTTTGTGATTCTTTGTATAGTCCTTATGTTGTAGAGACAGATGATGTGTCTTTGTTAAATGCTTTGCTGTTTCCTGTTGTGAGAAATTAATTGACTGTTACTATTCAAGTCCTAACAAACAGCATTTCTACTGTCCTTTGGTAATTATGCCGTGCCTACATTTTATATAGCATTTCACACTACATTTGTTTTTCTACTTTATGGTTTAGGGCAGCTTATTTGTAAGAATGTGCACTTATGTTCATATTATCTTGACCTAACAGACCAGATCTGATTGCTTTTGAAGCATATGGGAATAATTGGCTTAGAAACAACACACAAAAACAAGTGCTGCATTTAGTGTGAATGCAAGAAAAGTTAAATTGGGCTGGCAGTTAAAGTGCATGTTTTGCTTTGGGCCCAGTAACACTACAATGGACCTGTCTTTGGGATAATAACAATTATGTCTACTTATGTCACTGAAAAACGTGCCTAACCTGCTGGAGATCCCAAACAGCAGATTGTGTTAAATGTAAAATGGTGGTCAAGAAAGAGTGAAGGAGGAAATATCCAAGACGATCTCCTAGTGTTTCCACACATACTCTCAGACAACTACCAGAATAAAATAAATCTCTGTCAGAGTATGAACAAATCAGTGACTTTAAAAAATAACTGTAGTGGTGGTTTGTTGTAGTTGTAAAAGTCTAAGAACTCAGGCAGGACAAAGTCTATAAGCAAAGGTAATAGATCTTCTCAGATCAACTAGAGTAGACAGAAATATCAGGCTTTGGGTCACAGAATTCCTTTAAGCCTAAAACCAGAAGCAATTAAGCTTTGAAAATGGAGTACGAGTGCAAAATTACTGTCTGGAGTTGACTACAGGTTTGCACATAGTTTGTACGCAGTATCTGTTATTTCCTCTGATGGACATTAATAATCATGGCCTCAGGAAAGATATTTGTTTTACAGCAATTCTAAATCTCCATCCTCTACTAACTTTTCCTTCCCATAAAAATCTGGGTACCTATCCCCTTTCCCTCCCGCCCCACTAGCTCTTCCTCTTCTTTCAAAAAAGCACCAACTCCCTTTTCTTCCCAGGATGGTTTAGTTTACCTACCTTTTGAGAAACTGTCTTGGATGCTATCTGGCTGAGGAGCAGCAGCAGCAGCAGCTTTTATTTCGACACATGAAGAAGGGCTGGTGTCTCCAAAAAGCTAGTCTAGTTTCTCTAATGATATGGTTAATAGGAGATACTAACTCTGCCTATGAACGTTGTCCTGCCTAAAGGCATTTCACCAAACAAACATACAAAGTATGTAAAATAAAACCTAAATTAATCAAAATATAATTCTGAAAGACAAACTCTATGCCAATTACTGAGAGATCAGGTTACCTCAGAGTTAAAACCATTCAACATTTCCTTTGAGAAGCAGAGGAGAAATACAGAAGCTTTCAATATAACATGTAAACATGTTCTCTTACACTGTAGTTTAGGGAGAGAAAATCTGAACTAAAATTTCAAAGAGTAATCTGCCTTTGAAACACAAGGCAAATTCAATTAAATTTCTGCAATTTTAAGTTCAAAGACATTAGAGCAAAGAATCCATAGTGTAAGGCAAAGACAATTTTTAAGCACAGAAAGCAAACTACAGTCACATCTCAAACATTTCTATTTTAAAATAGCCTGTTGTCATTAATTAGAGCCGTTAATACGATGCGTATGGATAAACAATTAACACAGTGTAATCAAGCCTTAAGTTCTGCATTTCCTGAGTTCAGTTCTCAGTTCCATAACTCACACCATCTGGCCAAAACTCAACTACAGTCTTGCATGTCATCACAGTAAGAATATCTAACAGCAGTTGCAGCAGCTCAAGCAGTTCCCATCCCCATAGCTGCTGGTCACCAACCCTGCAGAACAGCCAGCAGAGGAGACCATACTGATGCTCTTCATCTCTTTTCAAAGCAAATTCTTAGGCCTATTCACCCTAAAGCATACTGTAGCTACTATGACTTGGAGAAAAAGAAATAACAATTAGTGTAACTAATGGAGTCTCCTGTACTTTAAAAGGTAGCAATGACCTTAATACAATGGCTGATTAGAAAAACCTTCACAGGTAACAATTCAGTCTGAAAAGCCAGTGTCAGAAGCTCAGGCATATGCTAACCTGGGGCATGACAATCCAAAGCCCACACAATGGACACATCTCAAACCTTCTGCTGAGATGAGTCAGGTTGAAAAAATCCATGTTATTAAATCAGTGCTGGCTGGCAACTCACTGCATCAGTTAATACAGTAACCCTCTTAATTAAAAAGTCACTATGTAATGAACAAAAATCTGTAGTCACCACTAGTCCCTACAAGTTGTCCCTGTGCATGGCGCAGGCACCATTTTAGCTACAACCATGAAGATTTGCTTTAGATAACTCAATTACCAAATTATTGCTAATGCCAAAAATCATTCCGAGCTCCTTTTCTGACTGCATCTCACAGCCACTCTGTCCACATTAGCTCCTGAATAAGCCTTCACCATTTGTATTGCTATTTTTCTTTTCCAATGCGCCCATGAAGATAACATCAGCCGGTTTCTATGATGAACTCCCAGATGCCATCAGCCACACGTGGGAAGAATTACAAAACAAAAGTCATTAAGAGTTTTCAAGGCAATTCCCAAAATTCTGCTCCCTGGAACACGTACACCAGGTTGCCATTTAGCAACAAGCACCTCAACTTTATTTTTGAAAAAGAAAAAAACCTCCACAGTCTTTCATATTTTTCTTTATTCATGCAACATTTATCTGTCTTTCAGATAAGAAATTATTGGGACAGGGACTTTTTGTGATATACACACACTTTCCATAACACTGCATCATGAAGTTGTCTACTAGACAAAACAAAGTTATTACCAAACAGGAATTACTACTATGCAACAGCTTTGTTTAAGTCAGAGGTGAAATATAGCTTCTATTACAAAGACTAAAGGGATGGGATGAAAAAGAGAATAAGCAACTGCAGCTGCAATTTCCTGAAAGCTATGTACAACTTTTTTTATTCTATCCTTAAAGTGAAAAATGTCTTGCTTTGGCCTTTAACATGTCCATGTCCAAAGGATAAATTAAGACAGTTTATTACCTTGTATTTCCTTCTAATGGACTGTTTCTTTTCAAGCTATAGTCCCTCTGCTAATACAATAAAACCTGCGCCCCCCCAAATAATTGTTTTGCTTCAGCAAGGACTTCAGAACTAGATGCTCAGAAAATAATCCAATGTCCCTTCCTCTAATACCTAGCCATCAGAAGTGTTGAGGCACAGTGCAATCACTCCTCCACCATACCCAGCACTACTGCATTAAACTATAATTTAGTTGATCTACTTCTGGGAGTCATTTATTACATTTCAAGTTCTGTGGACAGTGATAGGGCCATAAATGAAGCTATAAAAAAACAAACTCTTATCAGCTGGATGTCTATTTCTATTACATGAAAGTTTGGTAAATATGAAGATTTATTACTTGAGCAATGCTCTATGAGGACATTGTTTACACAGTAAAGTGAAGGTGATTTTTCTTTCATTCTGTAGTTTCCTTTGCTACTTGCACACTGTTTGAAAATTGAACTGGTTACAGATTTAAAATGTACATGTATTTCTCTTTAAAAACTCCTAAAATACTGGTTTTTTTTATTCTTCAAAACATCCCTACTATCACTGTAAACAGAGGTATAATACCAAGCATATAAAAAGTGTATGAATACATACATCTTTCTGGATATTTAAGAATCCGCTCTGTTTTTGTGATTTTAAGCAAAGGCGCAAAGCACAAATACATGATTAAAAAGTGGTTTGAAGAAATGTGCACAAAGCTGATTGCATGCAGTAAGTTTTATAAGTAGAAAATTAAAATCGTCATGGAAATAACTCCACTAGTACAATAGAGCAGCAAATCTTTTATAGTGGAGATGAGGAGGACATGGACGCACCCACATACATACATACATACTTTAACCTTACATCTGTGCTAACTTTGGCTACCTTGAAATACGTTGTACAGCACTGAATCATGGTGGAAGGAAGGAGTTACTTTTCCTACATACAGCAGTACGTCCTGGTTTTAAACTGTTAAGTGTAACTGCTCGAAATCTTTACAGTAAACCAGCATAGGGGAAAAAAAAAAAAAACCCCAAAAAACGAAAAAAAGAGTTCTGAAGGTTAAGAACGCACAAATTTTTACCCAGTTTGGTGATACTTTATTGCAACCACAACAACAACAAAAAACCAAGAAGAAAACAAAAAGATACTGCATGAAAAACACCACTACTTAGTCATGCACAAATTGACAAAGTGAACCGTAAATGAATGACTTGGGACTTTTCAGTCTGTATCATTTTTTTTATGGAAGAAAAATGTCTGGTTCCACTCCAAGGACTTTGCAGCTGCTTAAAATATATTTCTTACTAAGAAACCAAGGTTCATATTTGCCTTAAACTGTGCCAGGACAGAATTTTGCACCTACAGAAAAATCTGACCAAGCATCCAATGGACTTAAAAGCCCCTCAGTGATGTGCATAAAGATTTGTCATGGTCTCAACCTCCTCACTAATTTAACCTGATGGATCTAGCTGGGTAATACAAAAAACAGTGAAAGTCAGTAAGAGCAGCAAGCCAGACCATTAGGAGAGCTAACTACTGAGTAACTATGTTAGTGGAATCAATACAGTCACGATACACTAACTTAAACTGATTTTTCATATATGTAAAATCTACTGACCACTTAATTGTAATATATATTGCTAATTACTTATTTCTATGTTGAGTTTTAGAAGCCACCAGTTTTCAGAAAACAAGCCCCTTTGCGTTGCCTACACCTTTTCCGATTCACATTTTTGTGAAAATCTGCTCCATTTCCTAGGAAAATTCAGGTAACTGTAATAAACACTTTACAAAAAGCACTATATTTTCTTAATTGCATGTTTATTTACAAAAATGTAGTAAGTATACATATGCTCTATAGGTTTATCTTGAGGGCTGGTTTCACAATCAATTTAACCAACATTAAGTGCAAGCTGCAGCTGAAATCGGCTGTGCTGTCACCCCCCCTCTCCACCCACATCCCCATCCCAGCCTGCATCATCGCCCTCAGGCCAGACTCTCAATGCGTACCTGATTAGTTGATCAGTTCTCTGATCCAACTGGTGTGCAGTCACACCAGCAATGTTGGCACAGGGAATGTATGTTGCTGCCACTTTTCAGGGAATACATATGTAGGTGTGCAAAAAAGCAACCACGGAACCACGGACTAACAAAAACTATCTGCCCCAAGGTACAGAAAATGCAAAGATGGCAAATGTCATGGATAAATGTAAATGCTATATATAAATTTATATTAATTGCCATATATGCTGTTTGGCAAATGATATATGGATTTCCTTTATATATGCTCTATATCAGCCCTACAATCCTTTTACAGAAAGTTTAACATTGCATGTACAAATATCTTACTTAAAAAAACCCACACGTCTTATGACAGGTCTTTCTCTTGTTTCTTTCATCTGAAATTAATTACCTGAAGTCCAGGTTCTAAGTGTCCTCTTCTTGCAAAGCACCAAAAGTGTCCTTAGTCGGTACACTTCAATGAAAATTCCTGCTTAGTCTATTACAGAGTCTCTTCTGGGTCACTGAAGCTATCCATGTTATTGCTGATGTAAGTGTTAAGCCTTTAGTGCAAAAAAAATGCACTGTAGCCGAGTCCTGATACATTCAGACAACAGACATCTACTAAGTTTAATATTATACAGAGATTTACATGTCAATAAATTGGTAAGACAGAAATCAGAACTTTCAACATTCAGTCATTTCTTTTCAAGACTAAACCACCAGGATGTATGATTAAAAGGCAAAATAGATCTTAATCATATAGCAACACACTACAATGACTCACTGAATACAAATGTCAACAAGAGATCTCAGTAAAGGCGGTTTATTTTTAGTTATTCAAAAGCAGCTGAACACAAAAGTGAAAGAAAAGATCAAGGATGAGGTTCTTTGCCAGCTAAACGTGCTTATCTCAGGATGCAGTAGAAAACTAACGTGGTTTACTGTACAAATATACAATAAAAAACCTGAAACATAAAACTTACTAATCAGGATAAAAGTCCAAGAGGGAAACAATTAGTGGTAAGAGCCTGGATTCCCCCATACCTTCCAAATTGATAAATCAGTCCTTAATATCAAACAAACAGTAAAGAATGAGACAAGATCATTAGCAAATACAGATTGAACTATTACAGATAAACTGCACAACCATTCACTAGGGCAGATTTGTGCTATTTGTCAGAGAACATATCTCTTGAGCAAACAAATAAAAAAAAAATTGAAACCCAACACAGACTCTTTCAAAATATCCCACATCTGCAATTTTAGTGGCTCTCCTAAAATCAGCAGCTGGACAGAAATACCACGGCAAAAATCAAATGTAAATATACCTGACAACTATTTACGACACATTGTATACAACTTTAACTCCTTTACCTTTAAAGTTGACATCCACAGGACTTTCCAGTTAATGGAAAACTTCTCAAAAGACTTCTACATCAAGCCCTGCCAACCTGGCTAATTTTGCTACGTTATGTTAAACACAAAGGGGGAAAAAAAACACCATCCTCCCTCCAACTTGATTTTTTTCTATGTTAGTTACTAATATGAAACACTTTTAGACTACAATAAAATGGAAATGACTGTAATCTTAATACTAACAGTGTTAAAAATAAATCTTTAAAGAACACCTATGGCAAAATATTGCTAGGCATCCCCAAGCAGCTTGTATTTTGAACACCATAGACACATCTGCAAAAACCCAGCACAGTTGTACCCTGATATGAGGATAACACAAAAGGAGAAGCAGTCTTTTCAACTTCTCTCAGACAAGAAAGTTTCCATATCCAGTATATTCATCTATAAAAAAAAATAAATAGTCACATGTTTTAGGGAAAAAAATACTTCTCCTCAAGGATATGCTAAACGTATCCTTGAGGAGAACACAATTCACTGGCAACTCTGAACATCCTCAGATGTTAATTTCGATTCTATTCTGGACAGTCCATTTATCTGAAGAGTTGGCCAGAACTGTTGACATCATTACTATAAAGCCAGCAGACTTCAGGTAGGCAAGTATGAGGAACAGGAAGAGACACAGAGATACGCTGCTGTGTAAGACAGTATAGTTTGCCTGCCTAATGTGCAGGATCTGACATTAAAAATAGAGATCTACAATGAGGCAGAATCTACATATAATTATTTTTTTATTTTCTTCTGTTTAAAGCATAGGAAAAGAAATGGCACATGCTAAAAATCACATTATCTGTTCTGACCACTTACCACTGATAAGACACAATATCAAACAAACAAAAAATAAAAAAAAAACACAACATATGCTCTTCAAGAATGAAAAAATGTTAAAATTCTTTGAGCTAAATACTAAGATTTAAGGGAAGCTCCCAATTTCAATTAAAATGCTTGACTAAAAATAATCAGTCCTGGGAAAATGATACCAGTTCACAAGAGATTCAAGTGAACTTATTATTAAACTGACAGGTTTCGAACAAGACTGATGCCGCAAAAAGGCATTTAATAGGACTTCTTTTCTTGAACACGCTGAAAAGATTGTAAGAGATAGGACCTTTAGTTCCAATGTAGCCTCCCTCTGTTACATCTTACTGGACTGACGCTGTAAAAAAAGTTACATTATAAATTCTACAGCAGCCACTAGTCACAATTTAAGTCTTTTTTAAAGTTCTATTGGTCTCTTGAACCTGAAGAACCACTTTATCTCAATAGTCTCAACAGAAACCCAATCGGTTTACAGACAGGAACGAGTAATACACTTGCCCTTGAGCCCAAGGATGTGCCTATGTAGCTATATACTGACAAACTCCTTTGCCAACCCTACTACACTGGCAGGAGTCAAGGCTACTCCAGCCTAGCCAAGGTAGCCCTGTTACTGTGTCACTAGCATCAAGGTAGTACAAACTTTCCTCTCAGCCAGGTCATCAGCTCAGGCACAGTTCAACACTGTTTCATTTTAAAAAGTAGAGAAGCTCCATGTCCAGATAACCTGAGTTGAGGCAAAATTAACTGGAATCTGTCTGGACTCATCCATACAGACAAACCCAGACACACTGAAGACAGAACTTCAATTAATCACAAAAGCCACAGGCCATCCGGGCAGGAAGGTTTAACAAAATCCACAGCAGTACCACTACCATGCTCTTTCCTCCAAGGTTTTACCAGGGCAAAGGTATAGCAGCAAGAAGTTAAAAATTCAGTGAGGGCCTTGCTCTTTGTTCAAGAGTACAAGAAACAACCCATCACCACTTCCCATCTAGATTCTGACACACAGAGGTGGCAATAAGGTATTGTACTCTCAGATGCAGAAAGGCTGGTCTAGCCAAAGCTCTGCTGCTATGCTCCTCTAGCAAATTTTCGTGTTCATCTCCCTCTGGTGGTCTAGGTACAGAGGGGAAATTTTCCTCCACCTAGAAAGTCCCCCTCTAGAGTCAACACAACCCCATTCATCTCCCAGTTATTATGAAATGCGCAGCACAGACGCACGAACAGGCAAAACCAGCAAGGCCATTTAGGGTAAGGGGGTTCTCAGACAGCAGTGTGGCCAGCATGCGGCCGAATGCACAGGTGTCGCTCTCTTGCTCTGGAATCCCTTGTACTGAACACTTAGAAAAAACAATTATTTTAATACCTATACACAGATTTCTCTGCACTTACCTGCTGTGGCACTGGAAGACAGAACCAGAGTTCAGCTTGTACTTGGTCAGGATGGAATGAAAAAAGGTATGAAAGAATATCTGTCGTTATTATAGACATATCATATGAAATCTGGATCAATAACACGAGAGTGTACAGACCCAGAATTCCTAACAGCCTTTCTTACATTCTTTGAAAGACACCAAAATACCATACTACTGCCATTGTCCAAATGCAGAAGAACACTTCATCAACTAAAGTGCATAACTACAGTGAAAGACAAATCAATCAACCTTTCTTGGCTGATAGTTGTATTAAGCTTTGGTCAGCAGAGCCAATGGAAGCTCTCTGTGCTAGACCTACACTCAACACAATCCATCTTATGAATTGTTGCACCTCTCTCACTTTCGTACTGAGCATTTCTTTGTATTACTTTGCCTCCAAATTCAGGGAATGGGCAATTGTTTGGCATGTGCTCTGCCTTTACTCAGCTACTTCCATACATCTACTTTCAAAGTATGGGTGGCACACTTGAGAGTAAGTCTCAACTACAGGTACATTTTAATTTACAGCAAAAATAGCTACATGCTGCTATTCCAGATTTTCTAGGCCCACAAAATTTAGCAATGTTTATACACTAGAAGGACATACAGCAATATAATGTAGATGGATGAACTCCTTCAATATCAAACCAGATCTACCATCTACACACTTTCATTTTCACAAGTCACCATGGTGAACAGATAAATTACAAGATAAGTCTCCTCCGCAGTCTGAGTTAGTACAAGCTAGAACTTGCCACTTGTAAGCTTCAGGGTGACAAATTGCTCTGTCCAGCAGTTGGGAATTCTTAAGTACTTACATTTTACTAAAAATAAACTTGAAGGCACTATCTATAGGCAATATTAAGTACCTTATCTCAATGTGTCAAGTATACAAAACTGTTTAACTTTCTAAAAACTTCACTTAAGCATAACAAGACTTTGCAACTCTTAGTGAAAGCTAGCTTGGGCAAGATGGAGGAAGGAGAAAAAAGACGAGTCTGCAAATAGAGTAGAAATACAGATGATGACTACTTTTTTGGAGACTTACAGATTTTTTTTGCAGCCTTATAAAATGTTCTAACTTTACCTGAGTCTGCTGATAATCAGACATCTTTTGTACTAGCACTGGAATAAGTTTTCCAACTTTCTTTAACCTGAATTCACTGTGGGACACCGCACATGTCCTTAATTCACTGTGGAAAAAACTGCTTTCACTCCATTTGTGAAAAAGTTCTGATTTAAAAACCACGTTATCTTAAATGTATCAAGGTACTGCAGTAAGCGCCTTCAACATATCAGTAAAACTACCTAAACTACAGTCGAAAACAACCTGGAATCTACCAGCTTAAACAACAAATTTGCAATGGTTATGGAGATGCATCTGTATACATACAGGCACTATGTCAGCATTTTCTCCAACAACATCAATCGATTTAGGAATCTACTTTCTTTGGATGATGCTTGGCTTTAATGGTTAGGTGGCTCTGAAGCTATCAAGCAATACCTCTGTAGACTTGACTTCTTTCTTCCACGATGCATCACACTTCATCCATCTATTCTCAATCACCATCATTACAATTCCAGGTGGCAACTTGTGTTCTCAAGAACAAAGCAGTGGCATCCTGCTTCCAATTTATGTGACTTCTAAAAACATGTGCTTTTTCTTTGTATTTTTTTTTTTAATGCTTCTCTTGTATACTTGCTTGTCCTCATTTAAAAGGTCTCAATTTGAGATAACAAACCATCTAGGTATCTAGCTAGCATAGAGGTTTGCAAAAGCAAGAAACTTTCCTTTAAGGAAAGATGCATCTGTGAAACATCATTGGCTTATCGTACTCTTAAGTCAGCTTCTGGCATATGGCTGCTCTCAGACAGGTTGCTTATAGTTGTTTCTACTCAAATGAGTGAACTCACCAGTGACAGGCTTTGAACTCACCTAATAAGAGGCTTTTAGGGACAGCAAAGTTCATAGCTTTATTTCTGCAGAGAGCCACCCTGATCAATCTACATTCCAGCACATTTATTTCATCGCATACTCCCTTGTTCCGTTGTTCTTGATGTCTTGCACACATTCTCATCTACTTTGAATTTGGGGATTGTAGCAAGTTTCCCAACAGGACGGCACACTCCTTAACAACCAGCTTTTATATAGCTAAATAGCTTGCCATCTTCCTCTGGAATGGGCAGAAATTATGGAAAACTTACGTGCCACGTAGAACAGTGAGAAACAAGTCCAAGGGAACAATCAGTGCTAATGTTTTTTTCATTTGAAACATATGACCTTTTGCAACTTTTTTGAAAGTTACTTTATTAGTAAGGTAAGTCAAGTATAGACTTGATTACCTTTTATTTAAAAAGAAAACCTAAACCACATACAAACCCCAATGAACTAAGTTTGGGGTAAAACCCAACAGAGTTTAGGCAGTTATGTGAAATAATTAGACACAAAAGATAAAAATAGTATCAATCAAAAAAAAAAAAACAAACAACAAAACAACCCAACAAAATCATTAGTATCAACCCAGTATCACAATACTTCAGTTGTGTTTGTGGAACAAGCTAAGCTACAGCTACTTGAGTTTTTGTAAATGTAAAACTAACCTATCAAGTCTTGTATACATAAATAGTACCATGCTTTTTGGAAGCAAAAATTACAATGACTCTGCATGAAAAATCTAAGACTTTTCCCACTTTTAATAAAGCTTTATGTAATGGTTAAAACAAAGGAAAAGATTTTTAAAAGGCTGAGAAACATTTCTAAAAGAAAAAGTTAGCTCAGAATAACAACGCATACCCTCTCACAGGTCAGGGGTACAGAAAACCACTAGTGTTTCTAAAGCTTCAAGCACAGCACGCAGCTAAAATGTCTTTTAAAAAAAAGGCTTTTGCAGTTAGATGGCCTGTTTTCCTTTGTTATTTATTAATAACTTTTGTGATCATTGACCTGTGTCAATTAAGCTTCAACTAAGTCCCTAAAACAGAGCTGCTAAACCAGAGTAGCACAACCAAGAGTTACATGGCTGCGAGCTGCCTCTCGAGTTGTTACCCACCAGCGGCGAAAGGCCAAGCACTCTGTTAGGCTTATCTGAGGGTGGCTACTGTCCCGTGTGCTGGCTGCGTGACTTTGGATCAAAACAGCAGCTAGTCTCAAAGTGGCACTTGTTGCCAAGCTGTTAAAGGAGGGTTTCATGGGGAGAAGGGATGGGACTGAAGGTGGACAAGGGAGGAGGGCTAAGGCTAGTGAACAGCAGTAAAACCATAGCAGAGCAGGCTGTATGGGGTTTGCTCGCAAAGGAATAATGAGTTATTTTGAAGAGTGCTTTTCCTCTCAGATGCATTAAGTATGGCATATTATTGCAGCCTGCACTTATCTGACTCACAAAACCCATCATTTTCATACCTAGCTAGAAGCAGGCAAGTCACACTAGCTTAGCAGATGATGATACACCTAGACAGAAAGGATAACTTTCCTATTTAAAATTTCAACCTTTTCACCCAGAAATGAATATTGTTAGAAATACTATAAAATCATTTTTATCTAGTTAGCTTCCACTAAAAGGAAAAAAAAAAAAAGAGGACTGAAATCCATATTTCTTTCTACTAATTCAGAAATGTACTATTTAGTTCCAAAAATAATATTTTATGGTTTTAGCACAAGAATATATTTCATTCTTGCTTTCATCACTATTATCTGCAATAATTAAATTCTTTACCTCCTTAAAAAATTATGAGCAAAACACGCCCAAATTTTTTTTATAAGATGGGCTCTATTTTGTTGTTATTTTTCTCAAGTATGGACGCCACTGTGCTGTAACTTTGAATTTTTAAAATAAAAAGATAACACTCAGCTTTGATTACATCATACAGATTTTTAAAGAGTCGGTAAGACATACGACAAAAATAAATCTGGAGAGGAAATTAAGGTATTTTCTAGAACTATTTATAGTAATACAGTCATGCCGAACTGATTGTATTTCCTCCTATATTGAAAACGCACAGACAGCTGCATACAAAATAGATGTCATCAACCTTCAACTCACATCCAATGCAAAAAATAACAGGTAAACATACTCCTAAGTAGACTAACATTGCTCTCAGTTTACACAGGGAAAGAAAACTTTACTGTGGACAAATCTTGAAACCAACAATTTGTATAGATAATCATATAACTCTGTGAAATATAGTCACACATACAAACTCCCAAAGATCAGGCTCATTTTCTTAGGAACTAAATTTCCACATTGGTACAATATTTATTTTAATGAAAGCTCTTAGACACAAGTAAATTGTTGGCAACAGAGAGTTTGTCTTTTTTTTTTAAATAAAAGAAGCTGTAAAGTGTAACTATAACTTAAAGTTGCCCCCAAGTGTCTGGAAACTGGCCAAGAGCTATTGGTTTCTGTACGATATAAGTCTTATGAACAACAGAAGCCGAATTCTGAACAGGGATAGCTAATACTTTGCATCATGTCTTTGGTAAATTACGCTTTTTCTATCTGTCTACCTCTTAATTTTAAAATTTCTTAGCTTTGGGTCAAAAGGGCACTCTGATTTACATGGACAAATGAACCTGCTGGACAGGCCACCTGAAATCAGTTAGTTCAAAGGTAAATTAAAGACATATTTGGTCCCTCTCACATTTCCTCTCATGTTCTAAGGCATTAAAAGAGAATTTAGTCACAGTGATTCCATCATATGCAATGTTTAATGCCCTGAAATGCCCCCTTGTCACAAGGGCACAATCATGAAAGATACTAAAACACCTGAAGTGAAGAAAAATACCAGCACACAAGAATTAAATGGTGTTATGAGACTGAACCAGATATTCAACCTTTTTTCAGCCTTTTGCTACTCTGCCTACCTGTTTGGCTGTCTGAGGATCTCCACAGGAAGATCTCCCAGGAACAAGTCAAGAACCATGCAGCTCTGCTTCACTTGATTAACTCCACATCTAGCTTTGAATCTTTTCAACTTCAATACTATACCATATTTATCTCCAGTGCACACACTTATTTTAATTGAGGCTATTCCTTCAATTCACTGTTCAGAATATAATTCATTGGCAATAGAAAAGCATATACATATGGCTTGCTAGAAATATTTTGTTCAGAAGCAGGTGGTGCACATGCACCAAAGCTTTAGCAGTGCTCCCTCCATAAGGATCAACTCCATAGCCTAGTATTTCCCCTGCATTGTGTAAGCAGGGGAAAAAAGGCAACAATTGACCCTCCCATGCTAAAATAGGGAGAGAACTTAGTGGGGAAAAAGGCAACCACTCAGTTTACAATAAACTAAATATAACAAAGCCTCCCCCATCTGTTTATTATTAGCATTATTAATGCTGTTTATTTAAACTGTATTCATTTGATCTATCTACATCAAAGTTTACATCAAGATCGAAAACATCCAAACACTTCCACCATGACTATAGCATGGACTACGCTCACTGGCAAGAGAACCTCAGCAGTTTTACCAACAAAAATAATTGTTCATAAATCCATTTTGGGAAATTAGGAAGGCCATAGACATGGCCCCAAACTAACACATCCCTAAGGTTTCAAAGGAATCTTCCTGAGTTTCTTCACTACATCTCTTAGAAAACTCCACTGTACTCAGCTTCAGGGTGTATAGTAAAATGTAGAAACAAGATGTTTCCATTTAAGAAGAAAAATTACTTTGTATTAGTTAGCACCCCACTAGAACATCAGCAGTGTAAAAATATAGAAAGCTCTTCCTTTGGATATCTTTTTGTCCATAAGTGTACAAGCTGAGTCTCTTCTGTCTTCCATTAATAAACATATCAGAAGCTAGGAATACCTAAAGGTAGACAGGATTTTAACAACTGGCAATAGTCAATGCACTTCAGGGTATTTATGCCTCTGCTTGACTAGCATTTCAGTATGTTTCTAAAGCAGTGAAGGTCACATTGCTTATTGTGATAACCTGCACATTGTACTTCACAACTAGGTTTCACACATCATTCAATTTTTAATTCAGAATATGAATTCCTAGTTAGAAGCTGTTGTTTTGGAGGGAGGAAAGCAGGACAAGGACCATGTAACATTATGTTCTGACCTTCAGATGATTTCTGAAGGCAGTTTATATGGCACTTATCTATTTAGTTACCTTAAAGAATACACTCAAAATCCTGACCTCTCAAAAACTATCTGCTTTTTTCATTTCAACACCAGTTCTCTTCTTTTGGGTGGTTTGACAGTAATAAAAAGCATCCCAGACACACTTGCAGAGTTAAACTAAAAGCAAAAGTCAAACAAAATCCCCACAGTATACTAGCTATCATCTTCTGCTTGCAGTGTGTCAGCATAGCACCTGGTTCAATCCTCTCAAAAGGGTCAGAATACACTGGACCCCCGAAACACTACATGAAGACAATGTTCCTTAACACTCCAGGTATCACAAGAGAGCATTTACGCTACTTTAAGTGACACAGACAAACAACAAAATTAATTGTTGGTTGTTCCCCAGTTGGCAAAGGTAACAGAGAGTACACATGAGGAAAGTCATCAATAGTAGAAATGAAAGAGAAGTTTTAAAGCAAAAGCCTCTGAGAACGTGTTCACTTGCACCCCGTGTTAAGCCTGATCTCCAGAGTCAAGATCAAAAGTGCCTAGACATGTTCTCACCAGAAACGTCTTAACTTCATAATTCATTCCCTGCACAAGAAGTTCATTGACTTTAGGTACAGAATGTAAGCAAACAGATGGCTTATGCTGCCAGGAATGTGCTGAACACTTAAAGAAATACAAACCCAGAAATTTCCGAATCTTCACTGGACCCAAGGGAGAGGGTAGAAAAAAGACAGAAAGGAAGTAGTAGACAAGACCACTTACACATATCACACCTTCTGAAATAAGAATACAAAAGAGCAACACAGACAGCCTTAGCTTTCCATCTGATCCATCAAATAGAGGTCAGAAAAGAAAGCATTTCTTTCTCAAGAGTAGCTGTAAAGAAGGTCTGTGTGTAAAGACGTGCAGCTGAAAGATACCTGCTGACATAAAGCAGTATGAGCCTGTATTGCTTAACTAGTAAAAGATACCATAAGAATACTGGAGGGAGGTCTTTAAAA
>NW_010119829.1:16272-19541 GCF_000699245.1 Pterocles gutturalis | reverse complement strand
GGGGGGGTGGGAAAAAGCTTTGCCTTTTTGTTTTAAAACAGAAGACTGCAAAAAACTCCAAATGCTGCAAGATAAATTAGCTTGAGGTATAAGGATAAAGTGCAGGTCAACACTACTGCACTATGGCCCTGATCAACACGAAAGCAACTTCCACAGCAGTACTGGGTGCTTCAGGTTTAGGTAGGCGTAGCAGATTTGTAAAACATTTTCTCATCTGAAGCTGTCAATAACTTTTTATAATCAAATCTGGAATCAGAACGTGCCAGATAGCTTTTACTATTATTTTTCATAGAAGAAGATGCTTTTTCTTTTACCAGCCAGCACTGTCAGCCCTAGCCCCCCAGCGGGGCCGGGGCCCATGCCCGCCGGATCACTAGGCCGGCAGAAGGAGCAGGCACAAACGACACGCATGCTCTCCCGCCCAACAGCTGTGCCTGCAGCACACCCCCCAGCAACAAAGTAGCGCTTATTTTAATCAACTTTTGACAGATAATGAATGCATTCACAGCTATGACAAGCTGAATATCACCTGAAAGAATAATCCTAAATTATTTTTCTTAGAGTTCCCCCCTTTTTTCTTCTCACAGGTTCTTAATACTCCTCAAAAGGTAATTGAGTCTAACAGCAAAGACTTGCAAGCACAGAATTTGACTGCTGTTTAACATGAAAAACATATTATAATAAACCACAACTCATTATCTTCACACAGTACACATATTTTGTTATCAACAAGATTAGAATGGGTATGATGCCTGGAAAGGCATACTCAAAACAATAATCTAAAAAAGCAGCTGTCTCAAAAGCCACAAAATGCATTAGGGATCTAAATTCATTAGCTGTTGCTTCTGCACATGAAACACAAGCATCCTGGATCAGACTGGGAAGCAGATTAACTCCTGCCTCCCCTGACCTCCCCCGCAGTATGCTCCAGGCATAATGGGCACCTTTTCCCTGGAAATTAAAACAGGGGAAACCAGAGCAGATGCCACTGTCCCCCTCACCTTCTAACTGACGCACTCAAGGAGCAATGGACCTGAGATCTGGGCCCCAGAGTCTGAAGGTATTCAAGCTCCTGCCTCCCACAGGGAGCCCTCCCACTCACCTACATTTTAATTTGCTTGGGGCACCTTTCTTCTCTTCCTTTTGAAGCTGGACTTAGTTCACTCAAAAATGAAAGGTTGCCTGGGACAGAGGTAAAACAAAGGAGAAAGAGTCTGAGCCTGATGCCCAAGAGTTGTCGACACACTCTTGTCTCTCCAACCTGTTTTTTGAAGTGGTTTTTTTTTTTAATCTTCAGTCATTTCAGTTTAAGAAAAAAAAGTGCGAACCAGCAACACACACAGACTAGGGAGTAGAGATCAGTATTCCAGTCTCCTTACTCCCAGGTCACTGCAGTTCAATGATTAATGCAGCATCAGAGAAGCTCCTGCGTCTTGCATTATTGAAGTAGAACCACTGTGCAGCCGATATAAACAGTGGAGCTCCTCCCAACTGGACTATTTTAGACGCTGATGCTAGAAGATGTGCATCTGACTGCGCTAAGCCTATGCAGAACTAGATTTGAGGTCTCCCTCTTCTCGGATGAATGCTTGAATAAGCACAAGCACACACCAAACATATTTCAAGAAGAACACACCATAACTTCAGCTTTGGGTTTTGAATCAAGTGGACACACATGCTTGCTGTACAGCACCTTGATTCAGACACTTCAGCTCCAGACCATACCAAGAATTTTAGCTTACTGTTGCTCTCTGGTTTTGCCAGTGGGTCATAAGCAAATATGCTCAAAACGCATTTTGCAAACTGAATTTCAGAGATGTTTAATTCTGCTTCTTGGTTCACTCTCTTTTTTTTTTAAGTATCGTGCACAAGGTGAAAACGTCTACTGGTTCTTTCCTGGGTCTCACCTCTGGCTCATTCAGTGGTAAAGCAGAAGCAAAGTTTCCTAAGAGCTGGTATAGCCAACTGAAGTTTATATTCAATTGCAGTCAGTATATTAAATTCCGTTTAAATCTAAGGAAAGCTCTTTGTGCATCTGTTTACAACAGTGTTGACAAAACTTGTGGCTTAGTAAAAGAAAACATTTCTAGCAAAAAAAAAATCTTCCACCTAATTCTCCCTCCTAACTGAGGGTGTATTGGTATGTGCACTTAATATCCATGTTTTAAAGATAATATTGGCTGTTTTCTGCCATAATAGCTTTGCTAATGATTTTGTAAATCAAATCTGCCTTAGCCATAGCCTTCCCCTTTTTCAAGACCTAAGGATGAAATAATTCAGAAGAAATTATGTAGGTGAGTTCCACTGACAAAATAAAATGGCAAAGAAACAGCCATAAATTCCCACTCCCTCCCTCTCAAAACCTGAAGTTTCATACAAACTGAAAGGACAAAAATTAATCTTGTGGGTTTTAACTTGTTCCTCTCCCTTATTCACCCTGGAATAGGAAAACTAGGAGCTTAAACCCCTGAACAACTGCAGTATATTGCTGGTCTAGACAGGTCTCAGCAGAAAGTCATCAGAATGATACAATCGTAACAAAAAAAAAAATATGTTTTTTTTTTATTCTAGGAAAGGTCTGGGACTTTGGATCATTTTAAGGAAGCTTGCTCATTTTAACTGAAAAAAATGAATATACTGTACATGTTTAATGGCAGTCACATGCTTAAAGACCTCATCATTAATCTGGAGGTAACTGAAAGAAGAAAAAAAATACCCACAAAAAACCTCCAAAACAAATTAACCTCACCATTGACGACTTAATACTACCAATTGTACAGTTTGTGCTTGCATTCTTATAAACAAAATGCAAACATCCATATTCACCTAATCCATGTTCCCCTAACTTCACCTAGCCACCCTGACAAAAACAGGAAGGAAGTGAAGAGACTGTATACATCTGCTGAGTGTATTTGAAGTCCCACATTTATCTCAACTGCCGGGAGCAGGAAAGACAAAGAAACACTCACACAGTATCAATATTCCCGAGTTAAACTCACTTAAGCTTTTGAATGATTTTCTGTCTATTATAATTTTTGCCCCATAGAAAGTTTTTGTAGCAAATAACCATGTGTAAATTGAGGAAACAATATACAGAATTAAGACTGTGCTTACATCCTGTAATGTACAGTGTTAAGTGTAATAAGAGCTAAGTGTGTGCTAATTGTTAAAGAAACAAACTGCACAAACAAAGCAGCCCACTACTACTAGGAGATCTTTGCATTCTTCCTTTTTCACTATCACATAGGACATCCCCATGACAAGGGAAA